>NW_012114644.1:1776258-1779832 GCF_000951035.1 Colobus angolensis palliatus
ATGTATATATCTTAGTTCATTTTCTGTTGCTATAACAGAATACCATAGACAGGGTAATTTATAAGGAAAAGAAATTTATATCTTACAGTTCTGAAAGCTGAGAAGTCCTAAGTCAAGGGCCACATCTGGTGAAGGCTTTCTTGTTGAATCATAACATGGTGGAGAACATCGCATGGCAAAAGGGCAAGAACATGCCGCCGCAGATCTCTCTCTCTTTTCTTCTAAAGTCAGTTGTCTCATCATGTGAACCACACACTGATGACCCTGTCTAATCCAGAATTATCTTCCAAAGTTCCTACTTTTAAAAGATCCCACTTCCAAATACCATCAACATACGCATTTTCAAATTAGGTTTCCAACACAGGAAATGTGGCATACACATTTCAATCATACCAAGTTCTTAATATAATATTACTCTCTTTTATATAATTTTAGTTTTTATTTTAGATTCAGGGATTACATATGTAGGCTTGTGAGTATATCATGATCCTGAAGTTTGGGGTTTGAATGATTCCATCACACAGGTGGTGAATGTAGTACCCAATAGGTAGTTTTTCAACCCTTACTCTTCTCCCTACCTTCCCCTACTAGAGTCCCCAGTGTTTACTGCCATTTTCATGTCCATGTGTACTGAACGCTTAGCTCCCACTTATAAATGAGAACATGTGGTATTTGGTTTTTGGTTCCTGTGTTAATTCACTTAAAATAATGAGCTGTAGCTGCATACATGTTGCTGCAAAGGACATGATTTTATTCTTTTCTATGGCTGTGTAGTATTCCATGGTGTATGTGTACCACATTTTCTTTATTCAATTCACTGTCGATAGGCATATAGGTTGATTCCACACCTTTGCTATTGTGAATAGTGTTATAATAAACATACGAGTACACATCGAGTACATAAATAAAGTACAGTGATTTATTTTCTTTTAAGTATATATCCAGTACTGGGATTGCTGGGTCATTTGGTAGTTCTGCTTTAAATTCCTTGAGAAATCTCCAAATTGCTTTCCACAGTGGCTGAACAAATTTACATTCTCACCAACACCGCATAATCTTCCCCTTTCTCTGCAACCTTACCAGGATCTGTTATTTTTTGATTTTTCAATAATAACCATTCTGACTGGTGTGACATGGTATTTCATTATGGTTTTGATTTTCATTTATCCAATGATTGGTGATATGGGCCTTTTTTTTAATGTTTGTTGGTCACTTGTATGTCTTCATTTGAGAAATGTTCATTAAGGTCTTTTGTCCACTTTTTAATGGGGTTATTTGTTTGTTGCTTCTGGAATTATTTAAGTTCCTCAGATACTCTGGATAGTAGACCTTTGTCAAATGCATACTTTGAAAATCTTTTCTCCCATTCTGCATGTTGTCTGTGTAATCTGTTGGTATGAATAGCTTATTTGGCTGTGCAGGGACCCTTTAATTAGGTTACGCTTGTCAATTTTTGTTTTAGTTGCAATTGCATTTGAGGTCTTAGCCATAAGTTCGTTGCCAAGGCTGATGTATAGAATGATATTCCTAGGTTCTCTTCCAGTATTTTTATAGTTTGAGGTCTTACATTTAAATCTGTGATCCATCTTAGGCTAATTTTTGTATATGGTGAAAAGGCAGAGTCCAGTTTCCTTCTTCTGCATATGAATAGCTAGCTATCCCAGCACCTCTTATTGAATAGGGAGTCCTTTTGCGTTGCTTGTTTTTGTTGACTTTGTCAAAGGTAAGATGATTGTAAGTGTGCAGTTGTATTTCTCAGTTCTCTATTCTGTACTATTGGTCTACTTGTGGCAATATTATACTTTCAACTTTGTTATTTTTGCTTAGAATTTCTTTGACTATTTGGGCTCTTTTATGTTTCATATGGATTTCAGAATAGCTTTTGCTAATTCTGTGATAAATGAATTTATAAACAACTCATGTGCATCAGTAAGTAAAAGACAGGACAGTAGAAAAAATATAGGATAATTGAAAAGGCAGTTGATAATAATAAATATCCACATGGCCATTGGATTATACAAATTTCTCAACATTATTAGTAATCAGGAGAATTCAAACTAAAACTACAATGAATTACCACAACCCCCCTGTTAGTAGTATTAAGGTGAATGCCGACAAAGATATGGAGAAAAATGAATGCTTATTCATCACTAGTGCGTGTGTAAATTGGTACAAATACTTTCATAAACATTTCTGCAATATCTCCTAATTTTGAATAAATGCATACTTTGACTCAGATGTTTTATTACTAGGGAAGTATCCAATTTAAATGAGAGTGCATGTGAATTAGGAGCCATTCACAGGAAATTTCATAGAGTTTCTTTTCATAATAACTCAAAACTGGAAACTCAAGGGAGAACCAGTATGATTATGGCTTGGAGTCACAACTAGCACAGTCCCAGAGGTGGTGGCTACAGGGGGCCTTGTGTCACCCCTCCCGCAGATCCATGCAGCTCAGTACAAAGAGAGTGACTGTTTTGGAGAAAATAAGGAAAGAAAACAAGACTCTCTGCCTGGTAATTCAGATAATTCTTAAAGTGATTTCCATGGTATATATGGTCTTCATCCTAATCTAATCAAACCTACTAATTATTTTCTTTAAATTTGAATACTTTGAGGATATTGTTTTAAATTATATGCTCATTCTAAGGTAAAAATATTTTTATGTTATATTTTAAAATATTTATTATTTTACCCAATCTTCATCCTTTCAATTTCCACAGAAATTGAACCTATTTATTTCTATAAAATTCCTGTAGAAAGTTTACCTCAATAGATCAATTAGGGAGAATTGACATCTTTACAATATTGAACTTTCTACTCCATGAATATGGGATTTCTATGCATTTAAGTTATATTTGTTATATTTAAGTTATATTATATATGTTATGTATAATAATATATTGTATATGTTATATATTAAGTTATTTATTTTTTTTGCTGGAGAACGAGCTCTTTATTTTTATTTATTTTTTTCATTATTATTATACTTTAAGTTCTAGGGTACATGTGCACAACTTGCAGGTTTGTTACATGGGTACACATGTGCCATGTTGGTGTGCTGCACCCATTCACTCATCATTTACATTAGGCATATCTCTTAATGCTATCCCTAACCCTCCCCCCTCCCCACAATAGGCCCCGGTGTGAGATGTTCCCCTTCCTGTGTCCAAGTGATCTCATTGTTCAATTCCCACCTATGCGTAAGAACATGTGGTGTTTGGTTTTCTGTTCTTGAGATAGCTTGCTGAGAATGATGGTTTCCAGCTGCATCCATGTCCCTACAAAGGACATGAACTCATCCTTTTTTATGGCTCCATAGTATTCCATGGTGTATATGTGCCACATTTTCTTAATCCATCTGGGTTGGAATCAACTGATGGACATCTGGGTTGATTCCAAGTCTTTGCTATTGTGAGTAGTGCTGCAGTAAACATACGTGTCCGTGTGTCTTTATACCAGCATGACTTATAATCCTTTGGGTATCTCCCTGGTAGTGGGATGGCTGAGTCAAATGGTATTCTAGTTCTAGATCCTTGTGGAATCGCCACACTGTTTTCCACAATGGTTGAAC
>NW_012114644.1:1780253-1870137 GCF_000951035.1 Colobus angolensis palliatus
CCCATGCCTATGTCCTGAATGGTATTACCTAGGTTTTCTTCTAGGGTTTTTATGGTTTTGGGTCTAACATTTAAGTCTCTAATCCATCTTGAATTAATTTTCATATAAGGAGTAAGGAAAGGATGCAGTTTCTGCTTTCTACTTATGGCTAGCCAATTTTCCCAGCACCATATATTTAAGTTATATTTGTTACTGTTCTAACATGCCGATTTTATAAATCAGTTGACTCTACATAGGTAAATAAGAATTTGGACTGTCTATTCTTTTGGTTTAGTTCATCTGGCCATCATTTGCCAATACCACATTGTATAAATTATGATACTTTCATAGTAGATTTTCAAATAGCATGAATTCCTCAGTTATGCAGCTCGCTCTTCAGGAATCTGGAGTATCTGCTTGCCCAGACAGGTAACCTGAGCTGACCCACCCTTCCTCCACAGAGATCATGGTGTGGTGGGCCCTCTCTGCTTCACACCCAGGCTGATCTTCAGGCAGTTTGAGCACCTGCTCACCAGATAAGCAGCCTGAGCTACCCCTTCCTGGGCAGAGACTGTAGTGAAGTGAGTCCCTCTGTGCCTTACATGTAGTCACATTTCCAGTCATTTGGAGCAACCACTTACCTGAATCAAAGGCCTGAGCCAGCCCACCCTTCCTGTGCAGAGACTAGGGTAAAGTAGGATTCTCTCCATTCAACATCCAGGAATATCTGGCAATGAGAGCACCCATTCATCTGGATTACCCGCCAGAGCCTTCAACACTTTTCATGCAGAGATTGTGGAAAAGCAGGGCCCTCTACACTGCATTCCTAGGCAGATCTTTAGGCATTTGGAGCACCTACTCTTCTGGATTAGGAATTTAAGGCTGTGCCCCTTGCCCATGCAGAGAGCTTGGGACTGGGGAGGTTTCCCACCGTCATGGTTAGGCACATCTCTGGGTGCTTGGTGGCCATTCAATGGACACTCCTTTGGCAATGGTGCTTGTGTCTGCCATCTGGGGGACCATCTTTCCCATACCCATCTTGCCCCGCAGCCTGTCTTTGGCTGAGCAGGGAGCTCAGATTGACTATGTACTCCACACATCAGTCTAATGCCCAAGGCAATAGAGAGCTCGTGGTATACAAGGATCAAATGTATATTCGGCAATGTTGACTGCAGCCAGTTCTTACCTATAAGCACCATCTACTGGCTTCTAGGTAAAACTGCACAGCCCAATATAAAACCTGCCACAGGAGTGAATAGAACTGTAGAAGCAAAGTCAAAATACCCTACTCAACATTCTCAATAGACACACAAGCTAGGAAGGGAAAAAAAAGGGAGGAGGGAAGCAATAGTACTATAGGAAAAGAAAGAAAAATTTAAGACCCTATGCACTTGGAAATAATTACAAAAGTTAGAATGCCAGTGTCTCCATATGAGAAGGAAACAATGCAAAAATTCTGGCACCAGGAAGAATAGGAATGTAGCGACAGCACCAAAGGATCAAACTAGCTCTCTAGCAACAGTTCTTAATCACAATAGAATACAAGAAATGATAGATAAATAATTAAAAGCATGGATTTCAAGGAAGCACAGTAAACTCCAAGACAAGGTTAAAAAATAACACAAAAAGACTCTAAATTAATCTAGGAAATAAAAGAAGAGATAAACATATTAAAGATAAATCAATCAGATGTTCTGGAATTGAAGAACTCACTTAAGGAATTTCAAAATACAGTTGAAAGCTTTAGCAATAGACTGGATAAAACAAAAGAAAGAATTTCAGAGCCTAAAGACCAGCCTTTTGAACTATCCAGTCAGTCAGAAAAAAAAGAAAAAAAGTAAAAAAAAGAACAGGATGGAAGATGGAGCAAGATGACTCGAAAGATGTTTCCACTGATTGTTCTCTCTGCTCAAATGTCAAATTTAATATCCACACAAAAATCACCTTCATAAGAACCAAAACTCAGGTGAGTGATCGCAATAGTTGGTTGTAATGTTATATCACTGAAAGAGGCTCTGAAGAGGAAAGACAGACTCATACTTCCAATGCCACCCTTCCCCCATCCACTGGCAGTAACCCACAGAGTGATTAGAAACTTTGCACTTGGAGGAGGGAGAATCCAATGATTGTGGGACTTTGCATTGGTACTCAGTGCTGCCCTGTCACATTGGAAGCAACAGAGGGCATCATTCAGCTGATGCTGATGGAGGGACCATTTAGATCAGCCCTAGACAGAGGGAAATCATATATCCTAGCAGTCAGAACTTGAGCTCTGGCAAGTCTCACCACCGTGGGCTTAAGTACTCTGTGGTTCTAAATAAACTTGAAAGGCAGGCTATGCCACAGGGATTGCAGCTTTTATGCAAGTACTAGTGCAGTGGTGGACTCAGAGCCAGTGAATATGAGGGGCAGGTGTCCTAGTGAGATCCCAGCCAGGGTGAGCGAGGGAATGCTTGCACCTCCTTTTCCACAGCCCCAGGCAGCATAGCTCACAGCTCTGAAAGAGATTCCTTCCTTCCACTTGAGGACAGGAGATGGAAGAGTAAAGAAAACCTGCAGCTTTGTCTTTTAACTTTAACACTGGCTCAGCCACAATAGGATAGGCTACTGGGGAGAATACTGAGTAACTCAGTGCAGGCCCTAGCTCCCAGATGACATTTTAAGGTATACCCTGGGCCAGGGAGGAAACTCTTGTCTTGAAGGGAAGAAACTAGGAATCAGGAAGGATTAATTGATTGCTGACTAAAGAACCCTTGGGCCCTGAATAATCAGCAGTGAGAGCAGTTAATTCATGTTGTGAGTCTTGGGTGAGACTCTGAGACAAATTGGTTTCAGATATAATCCAGCACATTCTAAGCTATGCTAGCTACAGGGACAGACTCCATCTGCTTAAGAAAATTGGAGTGGGAAATTTTGTCTTAAAGCTTAGGTACCAGTTTAGACACTATGGAGTAGAGTACTAGGCAGGTGCTTAAGGTGCCCAATTCCAGACGGGGGCTCTTTTATAGCTTTTGTGGATATCCCTGGGCCAGGGGAAATCTCACTGCCCTGAAGGGTGAGTTCTAGGCCTGACAGCATTCACCATGAGTTGACTGAAGAGCTCCTGGGCCTTGAGTGAACATTAGCTGTAGCCTGACAGCTTGTAGGCCTATGGCAATGGTGGGGATAGGCTCTTCTACTTGTGAAAAGAGAGGAAAAGAGTAGGAAAGGCTTTTTCTTGTGGCTTGAGTCCCAGATCAGTTGCAGTAGAATAGAGCATCAGGTACATCCCCAAGGCATCTGACTTCAGGCTTGGCTCCCATATTGTATCTCTAGGGACACCCTGGCTTGGGGGGACCTTGCAACGCTTAGGGGAAGGACGAAAGCATGGATGGATTTGCCACCTGCTTATTCTAGAGCCCCATGACCAAGAGAATATAAAGGAGATAAGTAGGTAGTGATTACAATGAGCCTCAAGGGAGAGCCAGTATGATTATGGCTTGGAGTCACAACTAGCACAGTCCCAGAGGTGGTGGCTACAGGGGGCTTTGTGTCACCCCTCCCTCAGATCCATGCAGCTCAGTACAGAGAGAGTGACTGTTCTGGAGAAAATAAGGAAAGAAAACAAGACTCTCTGCCTGGTAATCCAGATAATTCTTAAAGTAATTTCCAAGACCACAATCCAGAGAATTCTTGAAGATAATTTCCAAGACCACCAAAGTAGTACGTCTATGAGTCTGCAAGAGTCACAGAATTACTGGACTTGAAGTTTCCCCTAATGCAGATATGGCAGCAGTGGGAAAAAAATCACAACATCCAAGTCCCTTTGAATATCTGGAAAGCCTTCCCAACAGAATGGGCACATACAAGGCCAAACTGCAAAGACTAGAATAAATACCTAACTCTTCTATTTTTCCATGCCCAGACACTGATGAATACACAAAAAGCATCAAGACCATGAAAAACATGATCTCAACAAATGAACAAAATAAGTCACCAGGCATTAATCCTGGAGAGACAGAGATATGTGACCTTTTAAACAGATAATACCAAATATTTTTCTTGAGGAAACTCAAAGAATTCAAGATACCACAGAGAAGGAATTCAGAAGTTTATCAGATAAATTTAACATATAGTTTAAAATAATTAAAAATAAACAGTAATTTTGAATTGAAAAATGCAACTGATATACTGAAGAATGCATCAGAATCTCTATCCAGCGGAATTGATCAAGCAGAAGAAAGAATTAGTGAACTTCAAGACAGGATATTTGAAAATACACAGAGGACTCAAAAGACAAAAGAATAATAAAGCATGAAGTATGCCAACATTATCTAGAAAATGGCCTCAAAAGGGAAAATCTAAAAGTTATTGACCTTAAAGAGGATTTAGAGAGGAAGATCCGTGTAGAAAGTTTTTTCAAAGGGATAATAACAGAGAACTTCTCAAACCTACAGGAAAATACAGATATCCAAGTACTAGAAGTTTATAGAACACCAAGCAGATTCAACCCAAATAAGACTAACTCAAAGCATTTAATAATCAAACACTCAAAGGCAAAGAAGAAAGAAAAAATTCTAAAACCAATAAGAGAAAACAAATAACATACAATGGAGCACCAATAAGCCTGCCAGAAGACTTCTCACAGAAAATTTTCCAGGCCAGGAGAGAGTGGCATGGCATATTTAAAGTGCTGAAGGAAATAACTTGTACCCACAAAGAGTATATCTGGTAAAAATGTGCTTCAACTGTGAAGGAGAAATAAAGACTTTCCTAGATAAAAAGCTGAAGGATTTTATCAACACCAAATCTGTCCTAATATAAATGCTAAAAAGAGTTCTTAAGTCTTAATGAAATAAATGTTAATAAAAAATAAGAAATCATCTGAAGGTACAAACCTCACTGGTAGTAGTAAGTACACAGGAAATCATACAATATTATAACACTGTAGCTGTGATGTGTAGACTATTCGTATTTTGAGTAAAAAGACTGAAAGATGAATCAACCAAACATAATAAGTACAATGAATACTACTCATCTTGAGTAAAAAGACTAAAATAAAAATAAAAAATAATTACTACAACAAATTTCAAGACTTAGGCAGTATAATAAAACATAAATAAAAGAAAGAAAAAGTGAAAAAATGGGCACATGAAGTTAAAGTGTAGAGTTTTTATTAGTTTTCTTTTTCCTTCCTTCTTTGTTTATTTGTTTATCCAATCAGTGTTTAGTTGTCATCAGTTTAAAATAATAGGTTATAAGACATTATTTGCAAGTATTGCGGTAACCTCAAATCTATAAACACACAGTGGATACACACACACACACATACACACACACACACACACACACACACACACACACACAAGAAATTAAAACATACTACCAGAAAAAAATCTCCCTTACAAAAAGTAAAACAGCAAAGAAGAAAAAAAGGAAGAGCAGACTACAAAACAACCAGAAAACAAACAATAAAATGGTAGAAGTAAGTCCTTACTTATCAATAATAACATTGAATGTAAACACACTAAACTCTGTAGGCAGAAACATGGAGTGGCTGAATGTATGGGAAAAAAAGACCCAATGACCTGTTGCCTAAGGAAAACTCATGTCACCTTTAAATACACACAAAGATTGAAAATAAAGAGATAGAAAAAAAATACTTACATGTCAATGGAAACCAAAAAAGAGCAGGAGTAGCTAGACTTATACCAGACAAAATAGATTTCAAGGCTAAAATTATGAGAGACAAAGGAGGTCATTGTATATTGATGTATGTGTTAACTCAGAAAGAGAACATAAAAATTCTATATATGCACCCAAAACTGGAGTGTTCAGATATGTAAAGCAAATATCTTTAGACGTAAAAAGAGAGATAGCCCTCTCTATAATAAGAGATTGCTGGAGATTTAAACACTCCACTCTCGGCACTGGAAAAATCATTCAGACAGAAAATAAACAAAGAAACATTGAATGTAATCTACACTACAGACCAAATGGGCCTAATAAATATTTACAGAAAGTTTTATTCAATGTTCACAGAAAACATGTTTTTGACCTCAGCACATGGATCATTCTCAAAGACGGGCCACATGTTAGGCCACAAACATATCTTAAAACATTTTAAAAATGGAAATAACATCAAGTATTTTCTCCGACCACAATGGAATAAAACTAGATATAACAAGAGGAATTTTTGAAACAATGTAAACATATTAAAATTAAACAATATGTTTCTGAATGACCAGTGGGCCAATAAAGAAATTAAGAAGAAAATTGAAAAATATATTGAAACAAATGATAATGGAAAAATAAATTATCAAAACCTATGGGATACAGAGAAAGTAGTGCTAAGAGGAAAGTTCATAAAGCATTAAGCTCCTACATCAAAAATTAGAAAAATTTCAAATAAGCATTGTAACATTACATCTAAAATAACTAGAAAAGCAAGAGCAAGCAAACTCAAAATTAATAGAAGAAAAGAAATAAAAAAGATCAGAATAGAAATAGATAAAATCGAAAAAACAAGAAAACAATACAAAAGACACATAGACCAATGCAACAAAATAGAGAACCCAGAGGTAAAGCTATACATCCAGAGCAATCTCATTTTTGGCAAAGTTGACAAAATTGAGAAAGTGTCATTGGAAAAATGATACTGTCATCAAAAGGTAGTGCTGGAAAAATGGGATATCCATATTCAAAAGAATAAAACCAGGCCCCTATCTATTGCCACATATAAAACTCAAGTAAAAATGAATTAAAAACTTAAATGTAAGACCTTAAACTATGGAATTACCAAAATAAAACACTGGGAAAACTCTCTAGGCCATTGAACTGGGCAATGGTTTATTGAGTAATTCCCCCAAAAGTGCAGGCAGCTAAAGCAAAAATGAACAAATGGGATCATATCAAGTTTTATCTACAGAAATAAAAAATGAACAAAGTGAAGAGACAACCTGCAGAATGAGAGAAAATATTTGCAAACTATTCAAATGATAAAGGATTAGTAACCAAAATATATAAAGAGCTCAACCAACTCCATAGGAAAAAATTCTAATAACCCATTTAAAATGGGGAAATATCTGAATATACATTTTTAAAAGAAGACATACAAATGGCAGACAGGTATATGAAAAAGTACCCAGCATAATTGATCAACAGAGAAATGCAAATCAAACTACAATGAGACATCATCTCATCTAAGTTAAAATGGCTTTTATCTCAGGTAGTATAACCACCACAGAGAACACAATAGAGGTTCCTTGAAAAAATAAAAATAGAGCTACCATGTAATCCAGGAATCCCATTGCCAAATATATTCCCAAAAGAAAAGAAATCAGCATATTGAAGAGATATCTGCACTGCTATGTTTATTGCAGCACTATTCACAATAACCAAGATTTGGAAACAAACTAAGTGTCCATTAACAGATAAATGGATAAATAAAATATGGTACATATACACAACAGAGTACTATCCAGTCATAAAAAAAAATGAGATTCTGTCATTTGTAGAACATGGTTGAAATTGCAGGTCATTATGTTAAGTGAAACAAGCCAGGCACAGAAACACAAACTTCACATGCCCTGACTTATTTGTGGGAGTTAAAAATTAAAACAATTGAATTCATGGAGATAATAGAATGATGGTTACCAGAGGCTGAGACCAGTAGTGTAGTTTTGGCAGGTGGAGTTTGGGGGTGGGATGATTAACGGGTACAAAAAAAAAGGAGAGTGAATGAGATAAATTAGATTCAGCATTTGATCACACAACAGAGTGACTGTAGTCAACAATATTCTAGTGTACATTTACAAATAACCAAAAGAGTATAATTGAATTGTTTGTAACACAAAGAATGAGTGCTTCTGGTGATAGATACCCCCTTTACCCTGATGTGATTATTATGCATTGTGTAGCTGTGTCACAATATCTCATTTACTCCACAAATGTACATCTACATATGCCTACTAAGTACCCCCAAAAAATTAAAAATCAAGAAAAATTAATAAACTCTTCAAGCAATATGGGATTATGTAAAGTAATGAAACTTAGGAATTATTGGCATTCCTGAGAGAAAAGAAACAAAGTAAACAATCTGGAAAATATATTTGAGGCACCAATTCAGGAAAACGTGCCTAATCGTTCTGGAGAGTTAGACACCTGGATATGGACAATTTAGGGAACACCTGTGAGATATTACACAAAATGAAGAACACCTATGTATATAATTGCCAGACGGTCCTAAGTCAAAGTTAGAGGAAAAAAAAATGTGGCTAGGTGCAGTGGCTCACACCTGTAATTCCAGAACTTTGCATGCCAAGGAGGGAGGATCACTTGACCCCAGGAGTTCGATACAAATTTGGAGACAACATAGAGAGACCCTGTCTCTACAAAAATTTAAGAATTTTGCCCTGCATTAAAGCATGGGCGTCTAGTCCCAGTAGCTTGGGACGCTGAGGTTTAAGCATTGATTAAGTCCAAGATGTTGAGCAGTGATCACAATATTTCACTCCAGGCTGGGTGACAGAGCCAGACTCTGTCTCAAAATACATTGAAAAAAAAATCTTAAAGGTAGTTAGAGAAAAAAATTAAATTATGTGGAAAGGGTACACCTTTAAGCTAATGGTGAAACTTCTCAGCAGAAACCTTACAAGATAGAAAAAATTGCAGGCCTATTTTCAGATTTTTTTTTTTTTTTTTTCTTTTTGAGATGGAGTATTGCTCTGTCGCCCAGGCTGGAATGAAGTGGTGAGATCTCCACTCACTGCTACCGCCGCCTCCTGGGTTCAAACAATTTTTCTGCCTCAATGTCCTGAGTAGCTGGGATTACAGGCACCTGCCACCATGCCCAACTAATTTTTGTACTTTTAGTAGAGATGGGGTTTTACCATGTTGGCCAGACTGGTCTCAAACTCCTGATCTCAGGTGATCTGCCCACCTAGTCCTCCCAAAATGCTGGGATTACAGGCATGAATGTGCCAGATGTATATTCAGAATTTTTAAAGTAAAGAATTTCTAACCAAGAATTTTTTTTTTTTTTTTTTTGTGAGATGGAGTCTCACTCTGTCACCCAGGCTGGAGTGCAATGGCATGATCTCGGCTCACTGCAACCTCCACCTCCCAGGTTCAAGTGATTCTCCTGCCTCAGCCTCCCAAGTAGCTGGGGTTACAGGCTCTAGCCACCAAGACTGGTTATTTTTTTTTTTTTCTTTTCTTTTCTTTTTTTTTGTTTTTCTGTAGAGACAGGATTTCATCATGTTGGTCAGCCTGGTCTTAAACCCTTGACTTCAAGTGACTCACATGCCTCAGACTCCCAAAGTCCTGGGATTACAGGCATGAGCCATTGTGCCCAGCCACTAACCAAAAAATTTTCTATCCTACCTAACTAAGCTTCCTGAGTGAAGGAGAAACAAAATGCTTTCCAGACAAGCAAGCACTACAGAAATTCATTACCACTAAACCAGCCTTACAGGAGATCCTTAACAGAATTTTAAACATGGAAACACATGATTCCTTTCACCCATAGACTCTGTAAAGCAACAACACAAGAGAAATTACTAAGCAACCAATTAACAACTTCACAACAGCATCACAACGTCACATATCGATATTAACCTTGACAGTAAATGATCTAATTGCCCCACTTAAAAGGCACAGAGTTGCAAGTTGGACAAACATTTTAAGAATTATCTATCTTCTGCCTTCAAGAGACTCAACTTATACATAAGAACACCCATAGGCTCAAAGGAAGATGTTGGAGAAAGATTTATCACACAAATGGAACACAAATAAACAATAGGGGTTGCTATTCTTATATCAGATGAAACATACAATAACCAAAAAGTAAAAAGGGGCAAAGAAGGGCATTATATAATAATAAAGTTTTCCATTCAGTAAGAAGACTTAACTATTCTAAATATATACCTACCCAAAATTAGACAATCCAGGTTGATAAAACTCCTACATCTAGACAAACAAAAAGATTTAGATATCTATACGATGATAGTGGGGAACTTCAACAACCCACTCACAGGGGTAGATGGCAAATCAAGGCAGAAAACTAACAAAGAAAATTTGAACTTAAATTTGCCACTTGACTAATTGGACTTAATAGACAATTACAGAATACTCCATCCATCATCCATATAATATATATTCTTCTGGGCCGGGCGCGGTGGCTCAAGCCTGTAATCCCAGCACTTTGGGAGGCCGAGACGGGCGGATCACAAGGTCAGGAGATCGAGACCATCCTGGCTAACACCGTGAAACCCTGTCTCTACTAAAAAATACTAAAAACTAGCCGGGCGACGTGGCTGGCGCCTGTAGTCCCAGCTACTCTGGAGGCTGAGGCAGAAGAATGGCATAAACCCGGGAGGCAGAGCTTGTAGTGAGCTGAGATCCGGCCACTGCACTCTAGCCTGGGCGACAGAGCGAGACTCCGTCTCAAAAAAAAAAATATATATATATATATTCTTCTGACCTGCACACAGAATATACTCCAAGATCAGTTATATGCTTTGCTATAAAGTAAGTCTCAATAAATAAAAAAATTAAAATCATATAATCCATACTCTCAGACCACAGTGGAATTAAATTATAAATCAATACCAAGAAGATCTCTCACAACTACACCATTACATGGAAATTAAACAATGTTTTCCAGAATAACTTCTGGGTAAACAACAAATTTAAGGCAGAAATTTTAAAAAGAAGTATTTGAAATAAATGAAAACAGATACACAACACACCAAAATTTCTGGGATGCAGCAAAAGAGGTATTAAGAGCAAAGTTTGTAGCACTAAATGTCCATCTCAAAAGTTGGAAAGATGTCAAATTAACAACTGAACATCACATCTAAAGGAACCAGAAAAACAAGAACAAACTAATCCCAAGCTTTTAAGAAGAAAAAACATTAACTAAAGAGCAAAACTGAACAAAATTGAGAAGCTAAATTCATACAAAGACTCAATAGAACAAAATTTTGATTATTTGAAAGGATAATCAAGATTGATAGACTGCTAGTTAGATGAATAAGGAAAAAGAGAAGGTACAAATAAGAACAATCAGAAACAACAAAGGTGACATTACAACTGATCTCACAGAAATACAGAAGATCCTCAAAGACAAATACGAGCACCTCTATGCACACAAAACTAGAAAATCTAGAGGAAATTGATAACTTTCTGGAAACACACAACCTCCCAAAATTGAATCATGAAGAACTTAAAACCCTGAACAGACTCAATAATGAGTTCCAAAATTCACTCAGTAATAAAAACTTACAAACCACAGAAAGCCCCAAACCACATGGATTCTCAACCAAATTCTACCAGATGTACAACAAATGGTCCATACTAGTCCTATTGAAGCTATTTCAAAGAACTGAGGAGGGGGGGCTACTATCTAACTTACTCTACAAAAGAAAAATCATCCTGATACCAAAACATGACATAGATACAACAAAAAGAGAAAACTGCCAGTGAATATCCTTGATAATCATACACTCAAAAATCCTCAACAAAATACTAGGAAACTGAATCCAGCAGCACATTAAAAAGTTAATTCACCATAATTAAATAGGCTTCATTTCTGGGATGCAAGTTGGTTAAACACATGCAAATCAATAAATGTGATTCATATACAAAAATTAACTCAAGCTGGATTAAAGAATAAGATATGACATAATTAAACTAAAGCATTTCTACACAGAAAAAGAAATCAGCAGAACAGACAACCTACAGAATGGGAGAACACATTCACACATACAGAAATAAAAAAGAAGAATCATATTATCATCTCAATAGATCAATGAAAGTATTTGTTAAAATAATCCAACGTCTCTTCATGATAAAAACCTTCAACAAACTAGGCCTTGAAGGAATATATCTCAAAATAATAGGAGAGTCATCTAAGACAAACTCACAGCCAGTATCATACTGAATGGACAAAAATGGAAGTGTTCTTCTTGAGAACCAGAATAAGAAAAGGATGCTCACTGTCACCACACCTATTCAACATAGTACTTGAAGTCTTTGCCAGAATAATCCATCGAAATATATAAGTGAAAGAAATCCAAATAGGACAAAAAGAAATAAAGCTATCTCTCTTCACTGTCAATATGATTCTATGCCTAGAAAACCCAAAAGACTCTACCAAATGCTCCTAGAACTGATGAATGACTTCAGTAAATTTTGGGATACAAAAATTAATATAAAAAATCAGTAGAACTTCTATGCACCAAAAACATTCAAACTGAGAAGCAAATCAAGAAGGCACTTTTATTGACAGTAACCACAAAACATAAAGTATGTAGAAATATGTCTGATAAAAGAGGTGAAAAATCTCTACAAAAAGAACTACAAAACGCTGCTGAAAAAAAGCATAGATAATGCAAACAAAAGTAAAAATATTCCACACTCATGGATTGGAGGAATCAATATTGTTAAAATGGCTATACTGCTCAAAGCAATCTACAGAGTTAGTGCTATTTCCTATCAAACTGCCAATGTTATTTTTTCACAGAATTAGAAAAAAAGAAACTATTCTGAGATTCATATGAACTCAAAAAGAACCTGAATAACCAAAGCAATTCTGAGTGAAAAGAACATAGCTGAAGCATCACATTACTTGACTGCAAACTGTACTAGAAGGCTACAGTAACCAAAACAGCATGGCATTGATACAAAAACAGATACATAGACTAATGAAACAGAATAAAGAACCTAGAAATAAATTCATACAGCCATCTGATCTTTGACAAAATTGACAAAAATAAGCAATAAAAAATGACTCCCTATTCAATAAATGGTTGTTGAATAGCTGGGTAGCCACATGCAGAATTAAACTGGACTCTTGCTTTTTATCATATACAAAAATTAACTCAAGCCACATTAAAGAATATGATATGATGTAATTAAACTAAAGAGTTTCTACACAGAAAAAAAAATCAACCGAATAAACAGACAACCTACAGAATGGGAGAACATATTGACCAAGTATGCACTTCCGTGGGTCTATAATCCAGAATCTGTCAGAAACTTAATTCAACAAACCAAACAATAATAGTAATAATACCCCCATTAAAAATGATGTAAGGGGTCCAGCTTCAGTCTTCCATATATGGCTAACCAGTTATCTCAGCATCACTTATTAAATGATGTATTTTACCCATTGCTTGTTTTTGTCAGTTTTGTGAAAGATCAGATGGTCATAACTGTGCAGCCTTATTTTGGGGCTCTTTGTTCCATTGCTCTATGTGCACATTTTTGTATCAGTACCATGCTATATCAGTTTTAGTTATTGTAGCCTTGTAATATAGTTTGAGGTCAGGTAGCATGATGCCTCCAGCTTTGTTCTTTATGCTTAGGATTGCCTTGGTTATTTGGGCTCTTTTTGGTTCCATATGAATTTTAAAATAGTACTTTTTCTAGTTCTGTGAATGCACTTGGTAGTTTAATAGAAAGAGCACTGAGTCTGTAAATTGCTTTGGGCAGTATGAATATTTTAATGATATTGATTCTTCCTATCCATAATCATGGAATGTTTTTCCATTTGTGTCTTCTAAGATTCCTGAGCAATTCTGCAATTTTGCAATTTTCCTTGTAGAAATCTTTCACCTCCCTTGTTATCTGTATTCCTAGATATTTCAATCTTTTTGTGGCAGTTGTGAATGGGATTACCTTTCTGATTTGGCTCTCAGCTTGGTGTTGATGGTGTATAGGAATGCCAGTGATTTTTGATTTTTTTTATCCTGAAACTTTGCTCAAGTTGTTTATCAGCTAAAGGAGCTTTGGGCCAAGACTATGGAGTTTTCTAGATATAGAATCATATGATCTCAAAATAAAGATAGATTGGCTTCCTCTCTTTCTATTTGGGTGCGCTTTATTTCTTTCTCTTGCCTGATTTCTCTGGCTAGGACTTCCAATACTATTTTGAACAAGATGGATTAAAGAATTAATCGTAAAACCCCAAACTATGAAAACCCTGGATGACAACCTAGGCAATACCATCCTGGACCTTAGAACGAGCAAATATTTCATGAAAAAAGATACCAAAAGCAAAAGCAACAAAAGCAAAAACTCGTAAGTGGTATCTAATAAACTTAAGATCTTCTGCATAACAAAAAAAATTATCAACAGAGCAAACAGACAAACTGTACAATGGGAGAAAATATTTGCAAAGTATGCATCTGACAAAGGTCTAATATCCAGCATCTGTAAGAAACTTAAACAATTTTACAAGAGAAACAACCACTTAAAAATGAACAAAAGACATGAAGGCTTTTGAAAAAGAGACATACATGCAACCAACAAGCATATGAAGAAAAGTTCAACATCACTGATCATTAGAGAAATGCAAATCAAAACCACAATGAGATACCATTTCACACCAGTCAGGATAACTATTATTAAAAAGCCAAAAAATCACAGATGCTGGAGAGGTTGTACAGAAAAGAGAGCACTTATACACTGTTGGTTGGAGTGTAAATTAGTTTAACCATTGTGGAAAACAGTATGGTAATTCCTCAAAGAGCTAAAAGCAAAACTACTATTCGACCCAGCAAACTCATTATTAAGCATATACCCAGAGGAATATTAATCATTCTACCACAAAGACACATGCACACAAATGTTCATTGCAGCACTGTTTACAATAGCAAAGACATGGAATCAACCTAAATGTCCATCAGTGATAGGCTGGATTTTTAAAATGTGGTACATATACACCATGGAATACTGTGCAGTCATTAAAAAAATGGGATCATGTCTTCTGTGAGAATATGGATGTAGCTGGAGGCTATTATCTTCAGCAATCTAATGCAGGAACAGAAAACCAAATACCACATGTTTTCAACTATAAATGGGAGCTAAATGATGAAAACTTGTGAACACAAAGAAAGAAACAACAGACACTGGGATCTAGCTGAGGGTAGAGGGCAGGAGAGAGAAGCGCAGACAAGGTAACTATTGGGTACTGGGTTTAATACTTGAGTCATGAAATAATGTGTACAACAAACCCCCATGACATGAGTTTACCTACGTAACAAACTTTCACATGTACCTCTGAACCTAAAATGAAAGTTAAAAAATCATGGGCAAAAGACACAAACAGACACACCTCTTAAAAGAAGACATTAAAATGGCCAACAAACCAGTACTCCACATCAATAATCAGAGAAATACAATCAAAGCCACAGTGAGATAGCATCTCACATGAGACAGAACAGCTCTTTTTAAAGTGCCAAAAAGCAACAGACACTGGAGAGGCTATGGAGACAGGGAATGCTTATATACTCTTCGAGGGAATATAAATTAGTTCAGCCTCTGTGGAAAATGGTTTAGAGATTTCTCAAAAATCTTATAACACAATTACCATTTGACCCAGCAGTCCCATTACTGGGAATATATCCCAAAAAATAGAAATTACTCTACCAAAATGACATATGAACTTATATGTTATTTGAACCTCTATTCACAGTAGCAAATAAATGGAATCAACCTAAATATTTATCAATAGTGGATTGGATGAGGAATATATGGTACATATATGCCGTGGAATACTACACAGCCATAAAAATCATGGAATAATGTCATTTGCAGTGACATGGATGCAGCTGGAGGCCATTATTCCACATAAATTAATGCAGAAACAGAACATCAAATACTGCATATTTTCACTTATAAGTTGGAGCTAACTATTGGGTACTCATGGACATAAAAATGGCAACAATAGACATTACTGCAATGCATACCACTAGAGAGGGAAAGGTGATGGGAGTAAGGGTTGAAATACTAACTGTTGGGCACTATTCTCACTGCCTGAGTGAGGGGATCATTTGTATCCCAAATCTCATCATAACACAGCATACCGGTGTAAAAAATGTACACATGTACTCTCTACATCTAAAATAAAAGTTGGAACAAATTTTAAGTGAAATTTGCTCCTTTTACACTGAGAAAAATGCCTTTACAATATACACAAATTATTCTGTGTATTATTACTTAAATGTTTTGTATTACTGAATAGTATTTGCAATATTGATCTATCACACTTTACCTACTTGTCTGATAAGGTATATTTTGATTGTTTTCAGTTTTTAAAATTAGAAATCAATCTACTATAAATATTCATGTATGGAGTTTTGCATTAAAAAACAGTACTCGTTTCTCTGGGGTAAATGCCCAAGATTGCAATTGCAATGTGTATGCTTAATTGTAGAAAAGGTTTTATATATGTATTGAAATTTTAAATAGTATAAATCTAGTAATTCGTCATCCATAGTCATTTTTTTCAGGATGGGAAGTGTTATTTTTGTAGAGATTCATCCACTTCTTTTAAGTGAACAAATCACTGTCATAAACTAGTTTGTAAATTTTCTCACGTTATTTTTCTTCATCTTAAAATATATTTTAACATTGCATTTCTTTGTATATTATAACAATTTTACATATTTTTATTATAGTAATTGCCCTGGAGATGAAAACATGCATCTTTAAATACTTGGAGTGGAATAAAAATTATTACTTTTGCCCCTTCAAGGAGAATGTAATTAACTCAGAGCATTTTCACTCTATTTCCCTTCTTCCTGAATGGCATTATGTGATTGTATACTCATCTTTAAATTATAAACTCAAAATGACATTATTACAATTGTTTACATGGTCAATATTTGTATTTACACAAATTTTTACCTTTTATTGTTTATTTTTGCTCTATGTCTGAGTTTCCTCTGAAATCATGGGTTTCTGCACTGCCCTTATTACGCCCCCACCAAAAAGAAAATTCATTTATTCTTAAATGTGAATCCCCTGTTCATATACTGAGTCAATTGATTTTTTTTTTTTTTTAATTTTGTGTGTGTTTGTGGAGTTTGGCCTGACAATATTCATCTCATTTTTATTCCTGAAGTTTATTTTTTTCTGAATGTAGCATTCTGGGTAAGCACATCTTTTTTCACCATACATATATGAAATTATTCTATGCCTCTGGTTTTTACTTATTATTTGCCAAGTTAAAAATAAGGTTTTAGACTTATTTTTGCTTTCAATGGTAGCATACATTTTCCCCTGGTTACTTAAAAATTTTATTTGTTGTTGTTATTCAACAGCTTTGTTATATGCCTGAATGTAATGCTCCTTTTGTTTATCCTGGTTTGGTATTATTCTCTTTTGTAACATATTCTTTGATATGTATGTGTTAACAGTTACAATTATTCTCAGCTATTTTCTCTTAATCTTTTTTTTCTTCTATTTTTAAGACTGTGTAGAAGTATCTCAAGGCTTTTTGTTATATTCTGTGTACTATAGGCTTCAATTTTTTTCTTCTCCTTGCATCTGTTGCTTTCTTTTAAATATCTTCCATGCATGATTTAGCTTATAATGTTTGTCTGTTCTGTTGTCAAACCCATTCATTGAGTTCTTAATTCTATTCTGAATTTTTTTTTTTCTGGTTTACTATTTGCCAAAATTATTAAACTTATTTGTTTTTCATTTATTTAAACTTCAAGCATGGCTACTTTATATTTCTTGTATGATACTCCATTTTCTCTATCAGTGTTTCTATCCATATTGTCTGTTGTTACCCCTAAGTTTCATTCATATATTCATGCCTCCTTTATGTTTGGTTGTTATTTAATTGGATGTCACATACCGAATATGAAAAATTGTGCAGGTAAGTTTGAACTCCTGGTAATACTTTTTCTTATGTACGTTTCCATAAAGCAAATAGACTCAGTAGTATTTTCTTAATTCAAAAGGTGAGACTGACTCTAAACCGAACTTCAGGTTGTTTGAAGATCAGTCTTTAGTTCACAATTATTTCTATGACCAAAAAGCAAAACCTGAGATGTTAAACATGGCTCTTAGATTGCTCTTTGAATACAAATTTTGAACTTTTTTTTTTTTTTTTTTTTTTGAGACAGAGTCTCGCTGTCACCCATGCTGCAGTGCAGTGGCGCGATCTCGGCTTTCTGCACTCTCCACTTGCCAGGTTCAAGGGATTCTTCTGTCTCAGCCTCCTGAGTAATTGGGATAAGGCTTACAGGTGTGTGCCACTGCACCTGCCCACATATTAATCTTTAAGTGAGTTAAATGTTCTTCTGCGCTTCTCAGTTTCTGATGCATTTGACCTCAAATTAACAATCAGCTGCTGCTATTATAATCAACAGAGACTTCTGCGTAAAAGTTTAGATTCAATTCTAACTTCTCTGACTAGGTTCAATATATGACCTCTGACAAGTATTACTTTCTGTATAGATACATTCTCCCTCTCACATTAAGAAATAGACCTATGACACTTCCCCACAGCAGCTGAACCTTTGAATATTTTGGCCAATTACAGGTGAAGGAAGTAACATTTCAAGTCCAGGCATTAAGAACTCTTCAAAGCTCATGCATTCTACTCTTTGAAGCTCTGAGTAGCCAAGTAATAACCCCAGGCTACCCTGCTAGTGACAGAGGCTACATGGAGAGGTCCTGGAGAATGAAATACCATATGGAGAGAGAGGACTACAGGGGACTACTGAAGCTTTGGATATCTAACCTCAGGCAGAGCTCCTGCTGCCACCTGAATGCAATCACATAAGAAATTTAAAGTGAGACCATTAGGGAAACTATCCAACCCAGCTCAGCCGAATTGTGAGATATAAGCAATAATGGGTTTGGATCATTAAATGTTGTGGTGATTTTTTATGGGGCAATAAATCATAAAACAGAATTTTGTATCTAGAATACGGTGATGTCAAATAAATACTGAAAACATATTGCTTCACTGGGTCAAAGCGTAAGCATCAGATAAAACCAGGAAGGGTCTGAAAGATACTGTTAGTGAGTTTTTGAAAAATGATGAAGAAATTGTTTTTAAGCCAGACCTGTTACATACCACCAGGACAATTAGCAAAACTGTTACCAGAAGTAATGTGGAAGATAGAAAGATTACCTAAAAAAACTATGGATTGTGCCAAATAAATTTACAAGCCTAAAACTTACAATATCAATGAGCTTCTTTTATTTGTATATAGTAAAATGTTTTTAGGCAGAATCCAGGTGAAAGGTAAATAAACATAAAATTATATTCTTCCTCCTGAACTTTCTAGGTAGTAAAATATTACCATTGCAAACAAACAAACAAACAAACAAAAAAGGCCTTAGGGTAGAGCTCAAATCTAACAGACTGCTGGGAAGATATGTTCTCATGGTAAAATTCAGACTGATAATCATGACCTCAGGAAGATTTAAGTTGTTATCTCATTGTCTCCATTATTTGGCCAAAACACTTCTAAGAATCCTAGAGGTATGAAACTTGGACCTACTCAAATACGTAGTTGTGTTCCTAATACTTTAGTATTAGGAACTTCTAAAGTACTCACTTCTAATAGGTAATTAACCCATTTAAACTTTATGTGTAATACGTGGTAGAGAATATCTTGTCTTGGAAAAAATACTAAGAGTGCATTTTATCTAATGGAGGTGATTATAATTTGCTAATAAAAAACTCAAAAACTTTTTAAAGTGCCAGATTGATGTAAACTAACCAGAGAGGTTTCTTGTCTCTCAAATCTCTACAGCCAGCAAATGGGCTGCAAACGACATTCCGTGAAAACATGGGCCACTTATTGTGGATCTGAAGACTGAGTCACAACGTAGAATTAAGTGCCCAGAGATCTGAGCCAAAAGCCATGAGGAACCACTGCTAGAGATCAGAACTGTTCCTTAATTAAGGACTCCAAAGTGTCAGAATTGTCAGTGACTACTCTGTGACTCCCATGTTCCTTCTTTATAATAGAGTGTCTATGGCAGTTTTATTGTTCCTCATGTGCCATTTTTCTCATATAGGTAGGGGCAGATAACTTGTCTATTTTTCCCTTCATAGGTCATCAAATTTGCTGTTTTTGAGAATTATCTAAAACATGCAAATAGGAAAAGATCACTAGACTTTTCTCCCAGTGCAGTGTTGGGCTTGAAACTTTGGATTTTTAACTGAATGATTTTACAACTTGGGAGGGGTAAATATTAACTTAGAAATGTTTGATTAGTAAAGATCGCAGTATCTTTTTTCTTTAGAAAAAGATAAGCCTAAAGCATACACACAGGTTACTCCCCTCTTGGATAGTAACCCAATAATCTTATTCTAACATATTTTCATTAAATTATCTATGAATAATTAGCTGAAGTCTTATAAGAACCATTTTTAACATCTTATTGATTACATCATTAGCTGGTAAATAAAATCAAGTCCATTGAATGTACTTATATAATTTTATGAGTTATATTTTCTAATATTTTAGAAATTACTCTTTAATAAAAGGAAACAGACCTGAAAGAGCTGCTTCTATGTAACAATTCCTAAGGAGCTTCATTTTCATCTGGATTTGATTTATATGACAAGATAATGGATTTTGAGTTGATGCCATAATTGAAGATGAATTTGAATCTTGGGATGGAGACAGGATTGATTTTGCACAGAGGGAAAATAGGAATGGATTTTTTCAGGGAGTAGAATGTGATGGCTAGTTTCCAGAGATGACCAAAAAAACATCTGCACCTATGTTTAGTACTTGATGCTCACTTAAGAGATGAAAGTTACTTTCCCTCCCATTGAACCTGACTTGAAGTATGGGACCACTTTGATAAAGAGATGCTGGAAAAATTATCATGCTGAAATTTCTGAGCCCAGCATTAAGAAGCTCTGAAAGTGCATCTTATTTTGCCTTTATTCTGTTAAAAAGTTGCTTTCTTTTTATATATATATTTTCTCTACTAAAAAGTCATTCAATTGTTTCATTTTTGCATTTTGAAAATCATACTAGTTTTTTTATTTTTTATCTTTAAATTTTAGCCCAATAAATTATTGTAACTGAGTCTCCATGCACAACTTTCAAAATAATTTCTACCCTAAAAAGGGCAATTACAATTAGTTAAAAATATTATATTCAAATACATCAAATAGCTGCAAACTGAATTTCTTGGAATGTGTAGAACATGTGCATTTTTTGGCTATTTAAATGGGTTTTAAATTAAATTTGAACTAACTTCAATACTGTATAAATATTAGTTGCTAAGTAGGCAATCTCAGTGATGTTATAAACTCTTACGTGTAAATAATTATTTTGTAATTCTTGGTAACATGTCAATATGAACTTTTAAAATTAGGAATTACTCATATTATTTAATACAAATACAAAGGAAAGATGACAGCAATCTAGGGCAATCACTGATGGTAGGCCAAAGCATAGGTATGTAGCTTCCTTTCTAATATAATCTCATACTTTAGTTTATTTTAGAATTACAATAACAGTGAAATCTTTCATAGTTGTGAATAAATTGTCATATAAATTATTAACGGAAATATAATTCATGTTAATTAATACATGTTCATAGGATTATTGTTTCATATCTGTATTATTTAACTGAAAAAACTAATATTCAAAATATGTTTATAAAGTTATTTTAATCATTTGATTTTGATATAGACATCACCCAAATTATTAGCTCATATCACACTGAACCAAATAATTCATATTACCTATAAATACATATGATTGTTGAATTGGGCTATATGTCAACAATTAAAAACACAAAGATATATTATTTAATGATTACAGAAATCATCAGAATGCAAGATTATCTATTATATGCTTTATTACATGTGTGAAAACAGTGCCTCATGTATCAAATGTATTCATTTACTTTTTATACTATCCGTAGAAGTATTTATTTATATAAACATATTTCATTCAAATATGGAAACTCAATATGCCAGTTTCTAAAAAGTAAATAAACAAAAATCACTATTGGAAACATTTCTTAGAGACATTAAAATAGGAGGACTAGCAGCAATGAATCTGAGTATTTTAGGAAAGGAATGAAATTGAATAAACACAACAAA
Source organism: Colobus angolensis palliatus (assembly GCF_000951035.1). Lineage (NCBI taxonomy): Eukaryota > Metazoa > Chordata > Mammalia > Primates > Cercopithecidae > Colobus > Colobus angolensis. Next base: position 1,802,101 of record NW_012114644.1, read on the forward strand.
CATCTTTCTCCTCTGCCCTTCAAGTCTTCACCATAACCACTAACAAATGGCCAACATAATACTATTACCATTCTTAACAAAGGCCTTAGGAGAGGACAGAGACTTATGGATACATTAGATTATTCAGTTATAGAGCAAGTAGTAGACCTACTTTAACAAAATTAATTTGTAAACGTTAAAAAGTAAATGTAATTTATATAACATAGCTTAGAAAAGCAAATATATATATATACATGTGTTTCAAAATTGCTCAAAGACATTGTTGCCATAGTAGAAAAAATGCATAGGAAAGCCGAAGAATATCAGAAAACGTTTCCAAACACTTAAATAAACATAATAAAACATTTAAGCATGCGTTATTTTGGAAACTTTTTGATGTTCAATTAAGTTTTTTTGGTTTGTTTTGACTGGTTTTGGTTTTTATTTTGTTTTGATTATATTAATAGACTGAACACTCAATATATCCCAAGATTATGCTGTCTCCTTTTTCATGAAGATTATATTACCTTACCCCAGTGTCTCTACCTTATGTTATTTTATTTTGTACATATATATTTAAAATAAAAGTCAACTAAACATATTGTAGAAAATAAGCCCATAATCCACATCTTTAAGTAAACTTTTAACACGTAGCAATGTTTTTTGCAATCTATATTTTTATATATCCATAAAAATAAGTAGTTTAATAATAAATTTTGAATAAAATGACAATAAACAATTTACCATAAAAGTTTATTATTTATTATAAACATAAGCATTATTATCTAAATAATTGTGGCAGCAATTTTCAAAAGTACTAAAAATACAGTCTTAAAAAAGCAAATACTGATTTTGAGACCAGCCTGGCCAACATGGCGAAACCCCATCTCTATTAAAAAATACCAAATCTAGCCAGGCAAGGTGGCTGGTGCCTGTAATCCCAGCTACTCGGGAGGCTGAGGCAGGAGACTTGTTGGAACTCAAGAGGCGAAGGTTGCAGGGAGCCGAGATCACACCATTGCACTCAAGCCTGGGCAACAGAGCAACACTTTGTCTCAAAAAAAAAAAAAAAAGTAAATACATAAAACTGGAAATAAGCTATTCATGGTTTTCATGTAGAGGAAAAGTATTAATTAGCACATTTAAAGCAGATAGAACTTATTGTACTAAACACAAAATATAAAAGGAAGTATATTGGCTATACTAATTTTGTCCTGGCTAATATGATATTTGTCAGTCTTAGCCTCATAATTGTTCAAAATATCTTAAGTGAGATAACCAAATACTTACTCTTCCCTTTCCTTTAGGAGTAAGCACCTACAAATATTATAATGCCTACTATCACTTAAAATTTGATTTGTTAATTTGATTAGTAGTACTTTTAGCTCTTTGGGCAGTGACAAACCACTGGAGTTTGTATTAGTCAGGGTTCTCTAGAGGAACTAATAAAATAGATGTATATAGGAAGAGGAGTTCATTAAGGAGTATTGACTCACATGGTCGTAAGGTGAAGTCCCACGATAGGCCCTTGGCAAGCTGAGGAGCAAGGAGGCCAGTCCAAGTTCCAAAACCTCAAAAGTAGGGAAGCAATAGTGCAGCCTTCAGTCTCTGGTCAAAGACCTGAGAGCCCCTGGCAAACTACTGGAATAAGTCTAAGAGTCAAAAAGCTGAAGAACTTGGAGGGCAGAAAGCAACCAGCATGAGTGAAAGATGAAGGTGAGAAGACTCAGCAAGTCAACCCCTTCCACTTTCTTCTGCCTGCTTTATTCTAGCTGCACTGGAAGCTGATGAGATGGTGCCCACCTAGATTGAGGATGGCTCTGCCTCTCCTTGTATACTGACTCAAATGTTAATCTCCTTTGGCAACACACTCACAGACACATCCAGGAACAATACTTTGCATCCTTCAATCCAATCAAGTTGGCACTCAATATTAACCACCACAAGTCTACCCCTTGTCAACTTGAACCAATACACATCTCATGAAATTATAGATAATCTTTAAATAAAGATAATAATAAGGTCATAATTATGCCTAACATAATACAACTATCCTTCCTTCAACAGGAAGCACACTAATCCTTAACCTAAATGCTGTCACATGAAGTTAACAACACTTAAATGCTGATACAAAGTCAATAAACCTTATGTCATGTGATAAAGCAAAAAGAAGGGAAATGAAACAAAGATAATTTCTTAGTAACAATGTATACATGTACAAACATGTTCTTAATAAAAGAAGGAGGAAACATTTCTGACAATTACAGTCCTCATTTCTGCAACTGGTCACGTATTTGTAGCTGGGATTGATGACTACCTTCTTCTACTATCCATTCTGTATTCACTTTGCTTTTAGCAAGCAACTCAGCAGGTCATGTTTTTTTACATGATGGAGTGACCCAAATCTTCATTCATGAAGGCTCTGGGACATTTGTAGACCTGTCTAAATTGGGTTGTTATAGTTTCCCATTGACCTTAATCACAGGGCATGGTAATACTAAGAGACATCCTAAGGGATTTCCTGTATTCCATGCATACTCTTCCTTACCTCCATTGTGGAGTAGTAGACTGATTTCATCTTGAAAGTGCAGGTCAATCACACCAGCCAACAGTGTAGCTTTCCTCTTAGCCTGTTGACTTAGAGATAGGAGGAGTTCAATGTGGCCAGATGGTAATTTTAACTTCTATTTTAATGGAATCATTGCTGTGTCTCCTGGTGGCAGCGTTCCTCTCTCTGGAACTAAGACCTCTAGACAAGCAGAAAGTAATGTCACAGAAACAGCAGCAAAAATTTGCTCGTGGGTCACTAGGGGTCATGGTGAGTGGTGCACTACCACTTCCATTCTTTGATTCCTGGACGCGTGAATCGTGGCTATAGGAGAAACAATACCATATGTTGGATGCTGATTTAGAGCAAACACAGCCTTCTGGATAACTTTGCCCCAGCCCTGGAAAGTATTGTCACCTAGTTGGCATTGTAATTGTGACTGCAGAAGGTCATGACATCATTCTATCAATCTGGCTGCTTCAGCATGATGGGGAACATGGTAAGATCAGTGTATTTCATGAGCATGAGCACACTGATGCACTTCTTTAACTGTAAAGTGCCTAGGTCAGAGGCAATGCTGCACGGAATACCATGGTGGTGGATAAGGCATTCTGAGTCCGCAGATGGTAGTCTTGGCAGAAGCATCATGTGCAGGATAGGCAAACCCATATCTGGAGTAAGTGTCTATTCTGGTGAAGACAAACTGCTGCCCTTTCCATGATGGAAGATGTCTAATGTAATCAACCTGGGCTGTAGCTATAGCTGGCTTATCAACCCAAGTAATGGTGCCAGATCAAGGGTTCAGTGTTGGTCTCTGCTGCTGGTAAATTGGATACTCAGTGGTGGCTGTAGCTAGGTCAGCCTTGGTGAGTGGAAGTCCATGTTGCTTAGCCCATGCATAACCTCCCTCTCTGCAACATGACCACTTTGTTGATGGGCCCATTGGTCATTGACAGGGGTGGCTGGGGAAAGATTCTGAGTGGTGGTCACAGAACGAGACATCCTATCCACTTGATTATTAAAATCCTCCTCTGCCGAGGTCACCCACTGGTGAGCAGTCACATGGGATACAAATATCTTCACAGTTTTCCACCACTCAGAGAGGTCCATCCACATACCTCTTCCCCAAATTTCTTTGTCACCAATTTTTCAATTATGCTTCTTCCAAGTGTCTGACCATTCAGTCAAACCATTGGCTACACCCCATGAATCAGTATATAATCACACATCCATTTCTCCTTCCATGCAACGTGTACAAAGTTCTGCCCGCTAGGAAGATTTCCCTTCACCACTGTCCTTCAGGGATGTCCTAGAAAAGGACTGTAGTGCTGCAGCTGTCCATTTTCGGGTGTGCCTGCATATCATACAGATCCCTCTGTAAAGCAGGCCCTAGTCTTTTCTTCCTCTGTCAACTGATCATAGAGAACTCCCCATGAAGCTATCAGTGCAAGCTGGGGGAGAGAAAAGGGGGGCATGGGCATTTGAGCCGCTTGCTCATGTATCTTGCTTGTGCCTTCAGGATCCTCTCTAGCCTGATCACATACATAACTCTTTCATTTGATGATGGAATGCCTCTGCACACCCCCACTTTATGGTTAGATGGGTCAGAAAACACCCAGTTCATGATAGGCAGTTCAGGTCACATGGTGACTAGATGACCCACAGTCAAATATTTGGTTTCTGCCAAGGCCCAGAAACAGGCCAAGAGTTGCCTCTCACAAGGAGAGTAGTTATCTTCAGCAGACAGCAGGGCCTTGCTCCAAAACCCTTGAGGCCTCTGCTGTGATTCACCTATGGAGGCCTGCCGAAGGCTCCAAACAGCATCCCTATCTGCCACTGACACCTCAAGGACCATTGGATCTGCTGGGTCATATGGTTCAAGTGGCAGAGCAGCTTGCACAGCAGCCTGGACCTGTTGCAAAGCCTTCTCCTGTTCTGGACCTCACTCAAAACTGACAGCCTTTCATGTCACTTGATAAATGGGCTGGAGTAAGGCACCCAAATGAGGAACATATAATCTCCAGAATGCAAATAGGCCCACTAGACATGGTGCCCTCTTCTTTGTTGTAGGAGAGGCCAAATGCAGCAACTTATTTTTCACCTTAGAAGGAATATCTTGACAGGCCACATGCCGCTGGACCCCTAGAAATTTCACTGAGGCAGCCCTGAATTTTAGTCATATTTATTTCCCATCCCATGGCACACAAATGTCTCACAAATAAGTCCAGTCTAATAAGGTTGCTACTTCTTGCTCACTGGGTCGAATCAGCATAATGCCATCAATACAATGGACAAGTGTGATATCTTGTGGAAGGGAAAAGCTATCAAGAGCTCTCGAAACAAGATTATGACACAAAGCCAAAGAACTGATATACCCCTGAGGTAGGACAGTGAAGGTATATTTCTGGCCTTGCAGCTGAAGGCAAATTGCTTCTGGTAGCCATTATGAATAGAAGTGGAGAAAAAAGCATTTGCCAAATCAATGGGTGATTTGATATCAGGTATCGGGAGATGTGTTAATATTACTCAAGCAATGAAAGCATGTCCAGTACAGCAGCTGCAACTGGAATCACCACTTAGTTAAGCTTACAATAATGCACTGTCATTCTCCAAGATCCATCTGTCTTCTGCACAGGCCAAATGAGAGAGGTGAATGGAGATTTGACGGGAATCACCACCCTTGCATCTTTCAAGTCCTTGATGGGGGCACTAATCTCTGCAGTCTCTCTAGGGATACAATATTGTTGTTGATTTACTATTTTTCTAGGTAAAGGCAGCTCTAATAGCTTCAATTTGGCCTTTCCCATCATAATATCTCTCATCCTACCAGTCAGGGAGCTAATGTGGGGATTCTGCCACGTGCTAAGTATGCTAAGTATATCTGTGCTGATTATGCATTCTGGTACTGGTGAAATGACCACAAAATGAGTCTGAGGACCTATTGGACCCACTGCAAAGGCAGACCTGAGCTAAAACTTCATTAATACCTGCCATAAGCCCCTACTTCAACTGAAAAACCACAGTGATGTGTTGTGTCCCCTGGAACCAATGCCAGCTCAGAGCCAGTGTCTAGTAATTCCCACAAGATCTGATCATTCCCTTTTCCTCAATGCACAGTTACCCTGCTAAAAGGTCAGAGGTTTCCCTGGGGAAGGATGGGAGTAAGATTAACAGTATACATTTTTAGTAGTATAGTGAGGTTCTCCTCAAGCAGATCCAGCCTCCCCTTCATTCAAGGGGTTTTGAGTCCGTAAACTGGTTCCAGTCTGGAAATTGAGGGTATGTGATTGTCTGTTTTTATAATTCAAATTTGTGTTTTGTCCATTTGACCTGGAAGTTTTCTGCTTATACAAATTAAGTAAGAATGCAGTAAGTTTCCTATCAATTTCACTTCTAGGAACACCATGATTAATTATCCAATGCTGGAGCTCTACACAAGCCAAACTATTCTGATTGTTACTTTGGCTCTGCTGTCTATTATGGTAACTGTCCACCTTGCCTTTGATGGTTAAGTGCTGCCACTTGACTCCTGCCACCCTGGAATCTAACTATTCCCATTGCGTTTAAGTTTTCTAATTGAGTGACTGTGGTTCCCACTGTAAGATCTGGCATACAGAGGAAAAGCAATAACAGAGCTCTTCAAAGATGCAGGTTCTCCCCTCAAAAATCTGTTTCACAAGGTGTTGGTGAAGGGTGTGTCTTCTGGGCCCTCCCAGCTGTAATGAGTACGCCTAAAGTAACTAATACATTCCAGCATTCCAGTCTCCCTAAGCCTTTGAATCCCTTCCTCTACATTAAACCAAAGGAGATCAGGCATTTTCAGCTCTTTCTCAGTGGGCCATCTTTTGATCCATATTTCAGCTAATCAAGTAAGTAAACTATTAGTGCCCCTTTTAACTTCCTGAGCTGTATCATTAAATGCAGAACTCCTGCTTAATGGACCCATATCAATAAATTCAGTCTGATCCAAATTTATGTTCCTTCCACCATTATCCCACACCCTTAATATTTATTCCCATGCCTGTTCTCCAGATTTCTGCTTATATAAATTAGAAAACTCAAGCAGTTCTTTTGGAGTGTAGCACACTTCCTCATGATCACACTCTGAACCTCACCTGTGGGGCCTGCAGGGACTTGAGTCAAGGTTTAGGTGTAGAAGCAAACTGGGTGTTAGGGGTGGTTACTGAGGAGAATCAGCATTGCCTTGCCTCAGAACTGCCTCAAAGGAGGCCACTTATAGCCTCAGGCAGTGCATGGCTAATCTCCTCAGACCAAAGTGGAAAGGCTGATGGCAGTGTGGGTGGGGGAGGGGATGTTGCCACCACTGAGGACAACGTGGGTGAACAGGTTGTTTCCTCACAAAAAGTCTCATCAGAATGTAGGAGCTCAGTGCCCCAGCCACGTCAGGGTCCTCCCACACATCCCCATTCCAAGTTGCAGGGTCTCATTCTTTTCCAATCAATGTCCTCATTTTAACAGTAGACACCTGGTGAGGCTGTGCATGAACCTTTCATTGCAGATCAGCCACTCACATGATAAGAGCTTGTGTCTGATTTTCCACAATTTCAGCCCTTTGTCTGCAGGAGATAAGACTCTCACTCAGGGCAATCTTTGAAGATTCGAGGCTCAGTATCTCCTTCTGAGGCCGGGAGTTAGAATCCCTAAGCTCATCTTTTACTTCCATCACTTTGTCCAGTGAACATACGGGCAACCAACCAACTTCATTATATTCCTTGGTTCTCCACATATGGTTGAAGGAATGATGTATACAGTCACTAAACTCCTCACCTCTCAAGAGTGGTGAATCGAGAGTGTCAAATGAATTCATTTTGCGTAACTCTCTAAACAGTTCACATCAAGGACTATTAGTGTTCTTCATACTATTAAAAGTAGAGTCCTTAGCATTTTTGGGTCTAATCAGATTAAGCAGCCAACTCCAGAAACTCCAAAGCCAACTAAAGAAATCTACCCTTAAAATTTTGTTCCTCTAGAACCACTGCTGGTACCAAAATGCTATAATGCCTACTATCACTTAAAATTTGATTTGTTAATTTGCTTACTAGTACTTTTAGCTCTGTGGATGGTGACAAACCACTGGAGTGTATTAACCTTAGAAACAGACCGATATATGTAAGTGTGGTGAATTTTAGACAATTTTAACAAAGTGAATAAATATATATAATAAGTGATTCACCACTTTTATTAAGTGCTTTCCCAGAAACAAAGAAAATATTTAGCAGTTTCATAAATCTGGCACATTTTGAAAAATATAAAATAAGTCATTTGTGTCTATGGCTGAATTTCAATGAGTTTTATAGGATCCTCTTAAAAAAGTACCTCGATACACACATGTCAATATAAAAATCTCTAGTATTAGGTAAAAATAAATAACATAAAATTCTGCATTATTATTAGAGTATACCCTGGGTTTTTTGACTTATATTAAAATGTAAATGAGTCGTAGAGGGCATTTATCAAGATAATTTATGTCATTAACAATATTAACTAATTGGCAAGTGACATCATTGTTCAAAAATAAAAAGTAGAACAATTTACTAAAATTTATATAACAGAAGTATATAAATGGAGTTATATATCTTATTTCTTATAGTAAACTGAGAAATTATATTAATGGAATCCATATTTTACAGTTGATGCTATTGAGATTCAGAGTGTGTAATTAACCTGACCAAGATACACTTGCATAAGGGAGAATCTGAAGCTTGAACTCTGTATCTATGATACACTATTTCATCTCAAATGATTCTTTTGTGTACATTTTGCATTGAACACTTTACCTTTAATTCACAAAAATCCAGAAAATAATTAGCTCATTTTTATAGATTACTGATTAGTTTAAAATGACCTTTTTATTTAACTTAAAATTTCCAGCTTTAAGTTTTCCTTCAAAATGGAGTAAAATTTTTCTACTTGGACTGGGTTTCTCTGAACCTTCACAAAAACATGCAAATCTAGAGATGGTCCAATTCTTTTTTCTCTTGTCATCAGTCCTTTCAACAAGTAGACAAGAGCAAACTCTTGTCACTTACTGATCAGTTAATAAAAATTATGAGCACTTATTATTTCCTAAACTTAATATGTATTAATACATAACAAGCATTCCTAAAATAGTTTTGTTTCTGAACAAATATATCCATATGTAATTTCTGTATTTTATTTATTCTTTCATTCATGAAGTGCTCATTGAATGCCTAATACATGCAAACACTGTGCTGGGTGTTGGAGATACAGCTATAAGTGGAACAAAAAAAAAGTCTTAATTTTCATGGAGATTCCTCTTAATGATTGAAGATGGGGAAATGGAAGATAGTAGAAAATCAGTATATTACATTTTAGGTGGTGTTAACTGTTATGAAGTAAAATAAAGCAGGGGAATAATCTGGAAAATGAGATGAGAGCCAAGATTGGAGCAAAACAAGGGAGTGCACTGTGTGACTTCCTGCAGGGGGAAGCTTTCTGTGCAGAGGAGACACAGGGAAGGAGGAGCAAGCATGACCTGTTCAAGGAGCAAAAATTGGCCATTGTGGCTGGAGCAGTTGGAAATGAATGGGACAGTGATAAGAAATAAGGTCAGAGAGGCAGTGGGGATGGGAAGGTAGGACATTTAGGATCTTTGGATTTTCTGAGAAAGATGAGAAGCTATTAGATATTTTTAAGCAGAGGAATATGATTCTTTAATTTCCTATTTGAAAGAATCACACTGGCTGCTTTTTGTAGAACAGACTGTAGTAGGCAAGCTAGAAAATAAGAAACCAAGTGAAAGTCTCATTAAACAATCCAGGTGGGAGAAAACAGTGGTTAGAATGAGCATAACAGAGGTGTAGATGGTAAGAAGCAATCATATTTGTGATATATTTTGAAGATACAGCCAACAAGATTTTCTGACAGAAGGTGGGATTCAATAGGCAGGATCTCTGATGGAGGAATAAAGAAAATGCAGTTACATTTCATTAGGACAATTTACCCTTAGTAGTATCTGAAATAATTCAAAGGGAATTAGTGTGATTTCATTATATGTTGGTGTTCCTATAATGTATGTGTATAGTTTTGATTTCACAATATTTGCTTATAAAAAGGCAGATGAGAAATAAAAGTATGTAAATGCCTAAAAAGACATAAAGTGAAAAACAGGTCAAGTGAAATAACAGTAAATAAGATGAATCTTCCAAATCAGTAGCCAAAGTGTTTTGTTTAGACACAAAATAGGGTTCCCACTGATTCACTTTGGCATTTTCTGCTGATCATGCTGGTTGTTTGAGATTGAAAGCACTGGCTGAGACAGTTGGCATAAGCAGGGCCAAATGGGAATGCACAAAAGCAGTGACATAACTCTACAACAACATCAACAACTCCAGGAAGTGATTCAAAATGGAGAGTGTCTCCCATAATATTACTTTTCTACATGAATTCCCAAAACTGAATTCTTCACTTTATATTAAATACACAGTAAACTATATCTTTTCTATCCTTATCTTTTTGTCTAGAACTGTTAAAAATGATAAAACTTCCCACTTTTTAACATCATTTAACCTTTCTGTATCTCATGCCAGTATTTATGATTAACAACCTACAAAATCTTAGAGCTTAATTATTTTCATTTGCACTTAAAAGTTCTTACTGATAATACTTCACTCATGTCCTTATTAGTTATTCCTTCATAGTGAATCATAGTAGTCCAACTGTATGCCTACTCTGTAATATATGTTATTTGAGGTTGTCAATCATCTTGTATTTTTATTCTACTGTAATTTGTAATTTTGTCTCTCTATATAGACTAAGAGTGCCTGGAGGTCAGGAAACGTGCCATATCCAAACTGTGTTCTTAACACATAGCGTAGTGCCTTAACAAATATTTACAAAGGAAGAAATAAATAAATGGGTACATAATTTGGGTCTTATAACTGAAACTGTATATATGATTTTCTGGAATTTAAAAATATGAACTTTGAAGTAAATGTCTTTGCAAAATTGGTTTCCATAGAAACAAAAATAGCCAATTTCTTTGTTTTTTTATTAATGTAGCACAATGCTCTTGAGAGTCGTCCATGCTGTTGTATGTATCAGAGATTTTTTTTTTAATTGGTGAGAAGAAATATTCCACTAAATAATGAAAGTCTGAATATTTAATATTGTGAAATCATTGCCAGTTGTCAATGTGCCATACATTTTGAGGAAATGAAAGAAAATGAGAAATAAGCAAATGTTTCCCAGCATTTTCCTAAACATCTCTTTCAGTTCCCACTTTTGTACTTATACTCATTTGTACTTGGAAGGAAACAGTGCACGAACCAAGTGTTACCTTTAAATGAAGTGAAAGTTCTTCTTTTATGGTGATATAAGCTTGATTAAATAACAAAACTGTGAAATCTCAAGACATCTTTTATTTTATTTTCTAATTTTGTAGTTGAATTAATTTTGCTTTTTAGTATATTATTTTATTGATCCATCTCACATCACGACTAGAGCTATACAGGATTTTTTTTTCTTCTAGAATTTCTGAAATTACAAAAACTCCTTTTAGAGTAAGTTCTTGACTATATTCTAATATTTCTGATTTCCTTAACTTACACATTTGAAGGATTTAGCATAACACAGGCAAAATAATATAGACTTGAAAGTCAAATTAGTTTACTTTTTCCTGCCTTTTACAATTATTATCTACTTAAGCTTGAAAAATTTTCTAACCATTCTACCCATGCGTTCTGTCTTCTGTTGGACAATGATAATGATTCATATAATTGTTGTAAGAGATAGATCAGCGTTCGGCTAGCAAGATGACCAAATAGAAACAGCTCCGGTCTGCAGCACCCTGCAAGACCAACACAGAAAGCGGGTGATTTCTGCCTTTCCAACTGAGGTTCATCTCATTGAGACTGGTTAGGCAGTGGGTGCAGCCTATGGAAGGTGAGCAGAAGCAGGGTGGGGCATTGCCTCACCTGGGAAGTGCAAGAAGCGGAAGGCCTCACTTTCCCAGCCAAGGGAAGCTGTCAGGGACTGTGCTATCTGGCCCAAATACTACACTTTTCCTAAGGTTCATGTCCTTTGCAGGGACATGGATGAAGCTGGAAACCATCCTCCTCAGCAAACTAACACAGGAACAGAAGACTAAACATCACATGTTCTCACTCTTAAGTGGGAGTTGAACAATGAGAACAAGTGGACACAGGGCGGGGAACAACACACAATTGGACCTGTCTAGGGGTGGGGGAAAAGGGGAAGGAAAACATTAGGACAAATACCTGATGCATGTGGGGTTTAAACCCTAGATGACAGGTTGATAGGCGCAGCAAATCACATGGCACATTTATACCTATGTAACAAACTTGCCCATTCAGCACATGTATCCCAAAACTTAAAGTAAAAAAAAAAAAAAAAAAAAAAAGAAAAAGAGAAATAGATTAGATATTCATACAGGTTTCTCATAAATGTTTGTTTCCTATTGATAATAACTGACTTGTCTATTTTTACAGGTAACAGCACTTTATTTTAAACCCTTTTCCAGATCTGTTGGTTATTAGTTGCCTCTTTTTTCCCAAGGATTTTCTTAATGCAATTATATGTACTGTCACCGGCTTGTTCTGCTCAAATCTTTAGTGTTGAACAGGGAAGTACATAATTACAATCTACTTTTATAGCTTTATTGAAGTATAATGAACAAATAAAATTGTATATATTCAAGGTGTACAATGTGATAAATTTATATGTGTATACATTGTGTAATGATTACTACAATAAAATTAATTAGTATATCCACACCACACATGGTTGCCATTTTATGTGTGTGGTAAGGACACTTGAAATCTACTTTCATCAAATTTCAAGTAAACAACACTGTATTACTAAATATAGTCAGCGTGCTATATATTAGATACCCAGAATTTATTCATTTTAATATGAAAGTTTTTATACTTTGACCAACAACTTTTGATTTCCCTCACTCCCTAGCTCTGCCAACTACTGTTCTACCCTCTGCTTCTATTAGTTCATTTTTTTAAAGACTTCCCATATAAGTGAGGTCATACAGTATTTGTGTTTCTGTGTCTTACCTTTTTCACTTAGTACAATGTTTTCTAGGTTCATCCATATTGTTGAAAATGGCAAGATTTCTATTTTTTACTTCTGAAAAGTATCATTGTGTATATGCAAGCATTAGCATTTAAATAGTAAATTTAGAAAAACCAAGAGTGTTTATTCCTTATACATGTTTATAGTGTTTTCTGGAATAAATAAAATTTAAAGACTCACATACATGGATTATGATTAAGAGCAAGTATTGTTTACTGGGAATGACAAGACAGTTTTAACCTCATATATTATATTCAATTGATTGTATATGGCTCTAATAAGTGTATCTTTCTGAGAAGGAAGCTGAGAGTGTCCTGGCTCACAAGAAATGCCGATTGGGATTAATTATTTAATTAATTGGTATTAATTAATTTGCAATTGTGCTATACTCCTCATTGTGGTCAAATTTTGGCAAATGCTGCGACATTTTTTTCTAAAGGCAGTTTGATTCATTTAGATGAGTATAAACAATGAACTTTTACATATCTTTGTGCTATGTGCACTAAATGGTGGCTAAATTGATTTGTTGTTTTCGGTTGCATGAATTGAACCATAACATTATATTTTGTTTTAGCATCCAAATAAATGCTCTACTTGTTTGAATAAGATTAATTTAAAAAAAAATATATGCATCATCAATGTAAATCATTATTCTGGGTTTAAAAATAAATTTCATTCTTTATTTCTTCCCAAATTCAGCAGTATTTCCCAATGAGAACCTACATGTTTGAAAAATAAAATGTTGACAGTAAGTATCAAGGAGGCTTTTAACTCAGTGTCAGTGGGGATGGGAGGGTAGAAATCAAAGGTGCACAAGCCAAATGAACAAGGCAAGAAATAAAATAAAACACACAGACACACAGACACACACACAGCATTTCCACAGCTTTAAATAGTATACTGGTATGCCACAATATCTTATGTATTTTATGCCAATGAAAAACAGCTTTTCATCAATAGAGATTATTATGCTTAGTATAATTAGAAGAAAAAAATTTAAAAATCTCTCTAACTTGGAAACAAGTGAACTTCATGTTTCTTGTTCTGCTTTTTATATTAAGAATGTATGCCTGTTTTGTAGAATAACTAAAGCAAGCTACAGAGGTGATTCATGAAATAAACAATTTCTGCCTGATGTTCAAAGTGAACTATAGTCAAACCTATGTAATTTCATATCTGTTATTTTCTTTTCTATCAACACATGCAATTTGAATGGAAAAGTAACAGCAAAGTATAACACTAGAGTAACATACGTAGATAATAATATATTTTTATAGAATGTAATACATATACTTTTGCAAGTACTATATTCCTTTCATACAACTGTGCCTTCATAGCTTTCTTATAATGCTCAAATGGCAATGAAGAATTTCAGTATGAAGACCTATGTTTCATATGATGAAAAAATTGTCATTAAGAAAAGACATTTACTATGCTGTACTTAAAGACAATATATTGGTGGAGAGATGAGTCAAAGGAGAAAATATAAACATAATCTATGTTAAAAGTATTTCTTTTATCTAAGTCTTCCTGGCTAAATTCTGGAATGTGGACTGTGTTATGCAGCTGAAATAGAGTTCATAAATTTAATTTAAATGTCATTATTTTATACAGTAACTTTGTTGTGGTTATCAAAACCCACAAATTTTCTGGTACTTTAACTTTGCAATACCCTACAAATACAGTTTATTGGTAGTAGTTGTATGTTCTTTAGGTCTGAATAACATTTATATTTGCTTTAGAAACCACGTCTTTTCAATGCCTTTTTAAGGCTGTGATAACAAAACCTTAGCCACTTTGGTCCAAGATCTCACAAGCATTACTCAAGCTGTGTCATATTGATCCCTTGTGTTTGACTTTATCATTGTAGAGCCTTTGGGTGTCAAATATAGGGAAATTTTAATTAAATTGTTGCTTGCAATATAAAGAAAATCTACATTTAGTAGCTGAGAATGGAGCTAAGCAGAAATAAGCTGTAAGCATGGGGAGAAGCAAACAAAAAGAGGAGAGGTTGTGGAGAGAGAGAGACAGACAGAGAGGAAGAGAGATAGATATAGAGAGAGAGACCAAAAGCGGTCTAGTTGGCTCTTTTCTCCACAGCCATCCCAGGGGACTGTTCACAAATTCCTCTGTATCTAGATTTATATCATTTGTATCATAAAAGAGTAGACAGAAAGGTACAGGTACTTAGAAAAATAGAACAAACCCAAGTAAAGTGTGTGACTAATTTTGCTGTCTAACATTTGAAGCTTTGTGTTTAGTCATATTGAAAGTTACATATTTTGCCAGTATTCTTATTATCTACTAAGAGGTGTATTACCTTTAATCAACTTATTCTGATAGTGGAATAAAAGTGGATTTTCCAACTTGACATAATCCAGATTTAAGAATTTACATATTACATCAATCCATTGCTAGTTTTAAATTTTCCTTGTATGTGCTAAACTGGCAATTGAGGCAATATAGGATATTATGCATAAGTTCTGAATTGTCAAAATTAAGTTAAAAATGGCATTACTGCATTTCAGGAGACTCTGGAGTGGGTTTGCAAACTGAATTTAGACAAGATTACGAAGTAATGTAGTAACAGGGAACAGATTTGGGCTAAAGAAAAAACATAAAATATTAGCAGGAAGAGTTCAGACAGGTATAGTTAGCAAGTGAAAGATACGCAAATGGAAACATTTGACTTGACATAGAAACAAGAATAGTACCAAATTATTAAAGAAGTGCTTAGGGTGGGCATTCTAGGAAGAGTAGTCTTACCAAGACTGCTAAGAAACAAAGCAGATTGATAATATGATGTCTCCGCATAGTGTTGGAAGAGTTCGTGAGAACAGAATGAAGAAGGAAAACCCTGTTGATACCTCAGTTGTCAGAGAAAATTTGACTCTGGTTACAAACTTGTAAACCTGACTCAGCAACATAATCCTAGAAGAAACTGGACCTATTGATCCTAAAAGCAAATGCAATCTATTTGATACTGGAGAAAAAAAACAGGCACACACTTGCCAAAAATTTCCTTCCAACATATACTATTTTTATCCAGGAAGACTTTCAAGACATCTTCTACTATGCTAGAATTTCACCAAAGTTTTGGTACACACACTCTCACCTAAGAATTGTTTGCTACCACTTAGCATTTGGTGTTCTATGCAACTAGTTGTCCAGCAGACACCTTAATCCATCTGTGTGCACAGAATGTTAGTAAGTTAGGGAGATGATTCAAGAAGGCTATGTTTAATAAGCAAAATAATTGGTTAGCGGAAAATAAGAACATAAAGAAGAGTTGTAGTCCTATAATATTATAATATAAGTTTAACATAATTTGGAGAAACTTCAAAGATGTAGGTAGAGATTTAGGGAGCAAAGCTGTATAACTCTCACTCTCTTACATGTGTTTTGGCTGAACAGACCAGACAATGTTTGCCTTTTCACCGAGGTCATGGAGTCAATTTGAAAATTCAGATAGCTGCTGCTGCTCCAGGTCCTTCATATTGCTCATAGAGTAACCAGATGTAACCTTACCTCATGCCCTGCTATGCATCTCTCCCTGTGTACCCCAGGACTTCCTTGGTGCCAGCAAAGCATGAGGTTCCAATGAGTCACACTGGTGGCTACAGATGTGTATTAACTTGACCAGTGCACTGTGGCTTACTATTTGGATGCTACTACTTCTGTAATGGGCTCTAGATTTTCTTGCAGAACCAAGAGGACTGGGAGGTTCAAATTTTGTTAATACAAAAATAACAAATTAATCTTTCCCAGTTCTTCCTCAATGAACTCTTTAGAGATGCAGTATACGATCTCTTTGAAAGGATCAAGCAACCAGCTGTATGTTTTGAAAAATTGTAGTTGTGTATTCCCTTATATTCACTGTAATTCCTTTTCTGCCTTACTCCCTTTATTCTCTCACTCCTGCTTTCCTGCCTTACTCCCTTTATTCTCTCACTCCTGCTTACCTGGTATTGCATTCCCAGTAAAGAATTAGCAGCTTTTTTTTTTTTTTTTTTTTTTTTGGCCTCTCTGTGATGGTTAATACTAAGTGTCAGCTTGAATGAATTGAAGGATGAAAAGAATTGATCCTGGGTGTGTCTGTGAGGGTGTTGCCAAAGGAGATAAACATTTGAGTCAGTTGGCTGGGAAAGGTAGGTCTTCCCTTAATCTGGGTGGGCACCATGTAATCACCTGCCAGTCTGGCTAGAATATAAAGCAGGCAGAAAAATGTGAAAAGACAAGACCAGCCTAGCCTCCCAGCCTACATCTTTCTCCTGTGCTGGATGTTTCCTGCCCTCGAACATCAGACTCCGAGTTCCTCAGTTTTGGAACTCAGACTGGTTCTCCAAGCTCCTCAGCTTGCAGACAGCCTATTGTGGGGCCTTGTGATCGTGTGAGTTAATACTTAACAAACTCTCGTTTGTATATATGTCAATACATACATATATATATAGACACATACATATCTCCTGTTAGTTCTGTCCCCCAAGAGAACCCTGGCTAATACAATCTCTAAGTAAAATCAATGTTAAAAAATAAAAATAAGAAAAAACTTAAAAATAGCACAAATCCAGGATCAAAACAAGTGAGTACAAAGAGATAGAAGATGGATGGGGTTTATGAAGGAGATGAAATGTAGGAGAACACTGGCTAGTCATGTATGTTGAGGAGAATCGGGGATGAATGCCAAGCTTGGGCGTTTTCATATGGTTAAAGGTTGCTGGTATTTACTGAAAGCCTAAGTTGAGAAGGAAGACAGTGAGTTTTGTGGATAATAATAATTACTCAATTTTGACATTCTCAGTTTCAGATCTTAGATAAATTACCAAGTTGAAATTTAAATGACCCCTAGATAGTGAGATAGTTGTTGTGTTAGGAAAGGCATAAGAGGAAAAAATTATGAAGATAACTAATGTTTGATGAGCAAATGGTATAAAAAGACCTTTGGAAATAATTTTCCCCACAAAGTAAATTCTAAACTTTCAATATATTTTTTTCTAAAGCACTTATGTTTAGGTAATATTACCTATACTAGGGAAGAGGTAAACTCTAACACTGTGAAACTATTTAACACTTTACATCAGGACAAGGTAGATTTCCTTTTATTTTTTTTCTCCGATTTACAGTCTTGATTTTATCCATGAACTAACTAAACCTCAATGAATAAGTAAAATTTTCATAATACTTTTAAATTCTTTATCTCATTTATACTTTGAAGTGACCATGTGATATAAGATTTACAATCTTATTTTTCCGAGAATGTAAGTGCCTTACTTATGGATACATGGGCATAACTTAGTCTGAAACATGTTTTTTTAAATTTAGTTCTTTTCTGATATGTGTTTCTATGTTTGTTGTACATATTTGTTATATTCGCTGTGATAGCTGTGTATTTAATTTGTGGTGTGATTTGGCAAATGATCGTGGTGTGATTTCACAAATGAGAGAGTGAGAGAGTCTCACTCACCAACCATCACGCCCAGGTAATTTATGTATTTTTAGTAGAGATAGGGTTTCGCCATGGTGGCCAGGTTGGTCTTGAACTCCTGACCTCATGTGATCTGACCACCTCAGTTTCCCAAAGGGTTGAAATTACAAGCATGAGCCACTGCACTGGGCCCACCAATGCCATTTTTTCTTTTTTTTTCTTTTTTTTTTTGAGACGGAGTCTCGCTCTGTCACCTAGGCTGGGGTGCAGTGGCCGGATCTCAGCTCACTGCAAGCTCCACCTCCCGGGTTTTTACGCCATTCTCCTGCCTCAGCCTCCCGAGTAGCTGGGACTACAGGTGCCTGCCACCTCGCCTGGCTAGTTTTTTGTATTTTTTAGTAGAGATGGGGTTTCACCATGTTAGCCAGGATGGTCTCGATCTCCTGACCTCGTGATCCGCCCGTCTCGGCAGCACATAACTGTGATATACACTTCAATAAAGTAAATCAAGAATGGTACTATGTATGTTTTGACATTATTATTTATTTGTATGACTATTATTTCACATTAAGAGTAATTATTATTACTGCTATTATTATTATTATTTTGAGGTTCCATTTTGCTCTGTCACTTATGCTGAAGTGCAGTGGTAAGACATTGTCTTACTGCAGCCTCCAACTCCTGGGCTCAAGTGATTCTCCCATCTCAGTCCCCTAAGCAGCTGGGACTACAGGCTTAAGCCACCATGCCTGGCAAGGAGTAATTTATATGTTATATTATATTATATTATATTATATCATATTATATTAATTATATAAAATATATGGACCAGTTCCTCAATGAGCATACACTAAAGATAAAATAATTAAAAGTGTTTTAAAGTGAAGAACTATGGACTAGAATTTGTGAGAGCTTATTTTAGGGCCTCTGTTTCTATCAATATGAAAATAGTGAATGCTGTAAACTTCCTAACAAATAATCTCTATAAGTTCTTGAAGTGATATTTAAAACATAATTTTTCTTCCATGCCTGAAAAAAAGTTTAAAGAATATTCTAAAATAAGGAAAAAGTGTTTGAAAACATGAGAAATTTATGCCTAGAGCATCAGTGGGTTCAGAACAAAAATATTTGAACATTCAGGCTTTGGAGTTGAATGCAATTCAAGAACAAGTACTAACTAACTGAGTAAATAAATATATAAATAAATAAAAGAAAAAAGATGGTCCAAGAGGAACAGTCTGGGACACGAAGGGTAGAGTGAATAAAGGGAATTACTGACTTAGTTAGTTTAAATAAACATTGATGGTTTAAAACAAGAATAATAGTTATTAGACAGACATAGGTTGACTGTTCTATAATATTTACTAGATATCTAGTAATATTTCTTTGTCTAGATACTTTAGTTGCATCTCTTGTCAAATCCAGTTATCTGCTTACAAGAGAAACACTTAAAACTCACCTGTATGAGGAAACATTAGTAGAAAGATATGCCAAGCAGGTACTACCTAGAGGAAAATTGGTAAAACTGATACAAGTGAATCCCAAAACTGGGGCTGGGCCCAGGAGGGTTCTTGGCTTCGTGTAAGAAAGAATTCAAAAGAGAGTCAACAATGTAAAGTGAAAGCAAAGCAAATTTATTACAGCAACAGAGTAGAAGAATATGGCTGCTCCATACACAGAACAAGGTTACCCCATAGGCAGTGTAGCAGTCATGGATTGCTGGCTGGCTATATTTATACTAACTCCATCCTCTATGGTAAATAAGGGGTGAGTTATTCATTAATATTCTAGAAAAGGAGGTGGAGAGTTTTTCAGAACCAAGAGTTCCTCCCCCTTTAAACCATATAAGGTAACTTCTGGGCATTGCCTTGGCATTTGTAATCTGTCATGGGACTGGTGAGAGTGTCTTTAGCTGCTAATTCATTACAATTAGCATATACTGAGCAATGAAGGCAACCAGAGGTCGCTTTCACCACCATCTTGGTTTTAACTGGTTTTAGTAGGTTTTTTTACTGCATCCTGTTTTGACCAGATCCTGTTCTGATCAGCAGGGTAGTGAGTGGTGTGTAAAATACAAATCCTGCTGATCTCTTACCGAAAAATTATTAATATCATTCAAAACAGACACTCATTCTAAAACCATCATTAAAGTTGAAAATATTCAATACATAATATTAAAAGGCCAATGTGGTAAGCAGAATAATGTTCCCTCCAAGGACGTCCACATTATAATTCTTATATCCAATGAACATGTTATATTGCACAACAAAGGTGAATTTAGGTTGCAGATGAAATTAAGATTGCTAATCAGATGATCATAAAAGAGGGAGATCATCCTGTATTATTTGGGTGGACCAATGTAATCATGCAGTTTTTAAATGGAAGCAAAAGAAAGTTACAGAAAGAGTTGTGAAGATGCAAGTAGAGTGAGAGATATATTATGCTGCCAGCTTTGAAGATGAAGGATAGGAGCTCCTGGCCAAGCAATGTGGGTGGTACTAGAAGCTGGAAAAGGCAGTGAAATAGATTTCCCCTACAGCTCCCAGAAGGGAACACAGCTAAGCTGACACTTTGATTTAGTCCAGATACCCATGGTAGACTTCTAACCTACAGAACTGTAAGATAACAAATTGATGTTGTTTTTCTTTTTTTTTTAAGCCACTAAATCTGTGGTAATTTGTTATAACAGCAATAGGAAACAAACACAACTAGAATGATATAGAGATCACAGAATAAAAATTTACGGAAGTATACAGATCAAGTGACATGTAACAGATTTACTCTCAGGATAACTAATCTCCCTGGATAACTCATTAATTTAATAATTCAATAATTCATGAATGGATTACTCTATTTACGAGGGCAGAGTTATGATGATCCAATCTCCTCCCCAAAGTCCCATTTCTCAACACTGACGCAAGTTTCAAACACATAAAATTTGATAAGACACATTCAAGCAGTAGCATATGGGTAATATTTTTTTTTTTTTTTCTTGAATCAGGAGGTTTGTGTTTTCTCTCACCATTTAAAAAACTGTGACTTACCATGGCTTTTCAGCTTGCAAACAGGGTGAAATCTCAGATCTTCAGAGTAGTTAACTGTTCTGGAGCCAATTTGCGCTGACTCTGAAGAGCTGATTAGGTACAATTCTTCCTAACTCTGGATTCAGTTACATTGCATTGGTAAATTAAACTTGGCCATGTTGTGAATATTCACACCATGGAAACTGACCAACACTACAAATTATGGTTTTGTTTAGTTTAGTTTTTGTTTTTGTTTTTTTTTCCCTGGAAAGTTCCTATTAAAAATTTACCAGCTCAACATGGAACTAGGGACAAATAGAATCCTGAATGATGATAGCACTTTTACGCATTTGCATAAGGATTTAAAATATTCCATACAAAAAACAATAGAATGAGCAATTTTACAGTTGAAATCTGTCAAATAATCAAGACTCACACACACACACAAAAAAACTCTTTCAGATAATAGTAAAAAGAGGGAAGACTCCCCAAATTATTCTGAGATTAATGTGAATTTAATATCAAACCCAATATAAATACCAGGATAAATGAAAACTAATTTCACTTATGTTTGCATATACAAGTATCCTAAACACAATAAAGAACATCAATTTTAAAAGTGTAGCAGAAAAATGTAATATAGCATTAATATGTTTTTAGTATTCTACAAACTGTCACAGAATGTTCACACTTGAAATATCTCAAAATAATTTATCACATGAATGGTGAAAATTAAAACAATAAAATTATCTCAATTGATGCATTTGCTAGAATTCACTATTAAATCATGATTTTTTTTAAAAAAAGCAGGAAACTCTGAACAAATTGCAACATCTTTAAACTAACAAATGATGACTTCCAAAATATTGCAGGAATCATCATTTTTCATGTCTGTATATAAAAGAAATCTCATAAAAATAAATTGTGAGGCTTGCTGTAACCAATTATATTCAATGCTCTACAAAGTTTTAATCTGTGCAGTATGTAAACTGTACAAAAGTGATAGGAATTACAAGAATTTAATTATCATTGTTTAGAAATGTTACAATTGCCTATACAGAGAACCCAAAGGATCTACAGAAAAATGATTAAAGTTAATTAAGATAGCACAGCAATTTTACAAAACATACAGTCCATATCCAAATATTAGTTATATTTGTATATACTAGCTACAATTAGAAAATTATTCTGGCTGCTAGAATTCTAGAGAATTATCGGAGGAACCAGCCCCCAATATTTCAATGTAGGTCCTTTCTATTTTCCATAAGTGTTGGCTAGCTGAGAAATAAAGAGAAAGAGTACAAAGAGAGGAATTTTACAGTTGGACCTCCAAGGATGACATCATATATTGGTAGGACCATGATACCCACCTGAGTTGCAAAAACAGCAGGTTTTTACTGAGGATTTCAAAAGGGGAGAGAGTGCAAGAACAGGGAGTAGGCCACAAAATCACATGCTTCAAAGGGCAAAAAGGAGAACAAAGATCACATGCTTCTGAGGCCAATAAAGATCACAAGGCAAAGGGCAAAATCAAAAACTCCTGATAAGGGTCTATGTTCAGCTGTGCACATATTGACTTGATAAACATCTTAAACAACAGAAAATAGAGTTTGAGAGCAAAGAACCGGTCTGACCTCAAATTTACCAGGGTGGGGTTTCTTCCCCACCCTAATAAGCCTGAGGGTACTGCAGGAGACCAGAGGGTATTTCAGTCCTTATCTCAACCGCATAAGACAGACACTTCCAAAGTGGCCGTTTATAGACCTCCCTCCAGGAATGCATACCTTTCCCAGGGTCTTAATTATGAATATTCTTTGTCAGGAAAAGAATTCAGTGATATCTTCCTTACTTGCACATCCATTTAGAGGCTCTCTGCAAGAAGAAAAATATGGCTCTATTTTGCCTGACCCCACAGGCAGTCAGACTTTGTGCTTGTCTTCCCTTGTTCCCTAAAATTGCTGTTATTCTGTTCTTTCTCAAGGTGCAATGATTTCATATTGCTTAAACACACATGTTTTACAATCAATTTATACAGTTAACACCGTCATCACAGTGATCCTGAGGTGACATACATCTTCAGCTTACGAAGATAACAAGATTAAGAGATTATTATAAAGACAGACATAAGAAATTATGAAAGTATTATTAGGGAAGTGATAAGTGTCCATGAAATCTTCATGATTTATGTTCCTCTGATGTGGCTTCAGCTGGTCCCTCCATTTGGGGTCCCTGACTTCCCACAACATCTCTCCCTTTCTTTTTTTTTTTTTTTTTTTTGAGACAGAGTCTCACTCTGTTGCCCAGGCTGGAGTGCAGTGGCGTGATCTCCACTTACTGCAAGCTCTGCCTCCTGGGTTCACATCATTCTCCTGCCTCAGCCTCCCATGTAGCTGGGACTACAGATGCTGGCCACCATGCTCGGCTAATTTTTTGTATTTTTAGTAGAGACAGGGTTTCACCATGTTAGCCAGGATGGTCTTGATCGCCTGACTTTGTGATCCGCCTATCTTGGCCTCCCAAACTGCTGGGATTCTCCCTTTCTTTTTATATAAATGTGCCATGGTGTTGAAGGCTTATTCATTCTCTCGGTTTTGATGCAGGATTCTTTGACTGGTCCAGCACACTAAAAACAAGCTGATTAAGCAGATAAACATAATTCCAAAATTTACTACAGTGGAGCCCCCAATAGACTTAATCCAAGTCATGGGGTTTAGTCCAGGAAGGCTTTCTACCACCTGATCTATCGCCTCAGTTCCAGGCACAATGGATAAATGAGCCTGAGATGCTTTGAAAAGTTGTTTCTTTAATTTAGTTATGTCCAAGGATAAATTATCTTCCCTACCCAGAAGGTGTCCTTTGACCATTTCCCATGAGTGATCGCTCTCATTGTAGGAATATGGAGTGATACAGAAATCAGAAGTATTCCAATTGCACTGCATTTGCATATGATGTTTGAAACTCATTAGCCGATCCCCAAGCCAAATAGCAGACTTTCTTAAATCATTAGTTTGATTAACTAATTTTTGATCAATGCCTTGTTGAGAATTCCACATTTGGGTGATATTGGCTTGCCAATCATTAGCAAAATGAGCCTTTTGAATAGATTGAAGTAACACCATTCTGGCAGTGGTGGCCAGTGCAGTGGCTGTAATTAGGCCCATGATCACAACAATTAAAGTGAAAACAAATCTCTTAGATCTTTTGAGAATTCGTTGTAACACTTCATTAATTAAATGTACTAAGGGGGAAGATTCCCAAGGTCTGGATAAGGTTACTGGTATCCGGATTCCTTCTCAAGCTCGAACCAACATTATACTTTTCCTAGGGTCAAAACAGGAGTTAACACAATTGTATAAATGACAATTAATGCTTTGGACAGTTTGATTGTTTGTCCAAATTTTGCTATTTCCCACTAGCAGCATGTAAGAAGGCTTAACACAACTCTGTATAGGAATAGTCAAGTTGGAGGTAAACAAAGCAGAAAGTCTGAAGCTACATTGATACTGAGGGAGAGGAGCGGTGGTGGCCACGCCAGATGTTCTCTGCCATAAAGAAGCAAACCAAGATGCCCAGGGAAGCCAACGAGGTAAAGGGGCATACCTGTGTTGACAAGAATTATCATAATGCCAGTTGGAGTCCCATAAGGAGGATTGGCATCAAAAAGAGGAAAAGGGCTCAAAGGGGATTTGTCATGGTGTTCAGAATCACAGATGTGAGGCGCGGTAATGGGGACAACAGACAGAAAAGTTTCCCCTCCCATACTCACAGTCTGGACATGGCAATATCCAATTTCCAAAGTTCTGGGTATCCTGGGCTCAGAATGGAAAATATCATATGAGACCTTGTGGGGGTAATGTTTTTATCTTCTCATTTTAAGGGAAAAAATGAGCTGAACCTCCTATGTGAAGTAGGATGATGATTCTCGTCCTCCCAATAATAAATAAAATAATTAGCCTCCAGGCATTCCCTTCTGCCAGAGGAGCAATTGTTTTTTAAATAGCCCTGTGGTGCCCAGTCTACTACTAAATCATAGGATTCATTTTTTAATATTACTGCATGTGAATTAACACAATCTTCTCAAATTAAAGTTTTAGATTGGCCCTCAAAATTTTTAGGACATGGTTTTCCTGGAGGTTTATATTGAAAGTATGGGGTATCTCCTATTACTCCCCTTTTCGTTTGTCTTAAATGAGAAAGGGAGAGGCCAGAGACCAAATGCCCACATTCCCCTGTGGCTAATCTCTCTGAAAGATAAGCAGCCCAGATTTGAGTTTCTAGATGTATACAACCAGGTGCATATCCGAGGCACAGAGAAGGGTATTTACAACCCATAGTAACATTAAATGCAGTGCCTTCTTCTCCTGGTTGAATGGGGCAATGGTCATCTGCAGCTCCAGGGATCCACATACTATCATTAGTATAGATTTCCACAGGAGCATCCATCCAGGTGAGAGGTCGAATAAGTGTAGGAAAAGGCACATAAGCTCAATAAGAATAGTAGCAGGTAAATCAATGTGAGAGGAAACTGGTGAGACAGAAAGTATGAGGAAGAGAATTATTAAATAAAACGTATTGTAAGCGAGATCCAGTGTTGAGGGAGGAAGAGAAGAACAGAGGGATGTTATTTTTAGGATAATAGGAATGGTGAGATTTTTAGGTTTAGGAGAAGTGGGATTAGTTAGAGGGGTCTCCGTTGTCATTAGGGAGGATTGAACCCTACCCATTTCGATTTGGCGTGCCAGTTTCTGAGGAGTCGGCACAGATCTCACCATGTATGAGGGCAGTCTTTGACATGGACGTCTTTTCCCTGTGGTTTTCACTGTCAGTATTCACATGAAGTTTAAGTCTCCTAGTGGGCACCCAGACAGGGGATTGATATCTCCTGGTGAAACACAAGGATACCCTCTTCCACACATTATAATTGTTCCAGGTTCCCAGGTATTGGTTTGGGAGTTTTTCCGTAACACTGGCTTGCCTTCATTCAGGGAGAATTTTTTGCTTGTATAATGGCATTCAACTGCAGTCATAGTGTTTTCTTTAGGAACATTTAGAAAGTTTAAAGTAAATAATGGTAAATGTAATTGGGAGTGAGGAGTAGTTAAATTATGCTTTTGTTGCTCAGACTGTTTGGACAACTGAGTTTTTAAAGTGCAACTAACCTGTTCCACCACAGTCTGTCCCTGAGGATTGTAAGGGATTCTGATAATATGGGAAATTCCCCATTGT
Organism: Colobus angolensis palliatus; assembly: GCF_000951035.1. Classification (NCBI taxonomy): domain Eukaryota; kingdom Metazoa; phylum Chordata; class Mammalia; order Primates; family Cercopithecidae; genus Colobus; species Colobus angolensis. Next base: position 1,828,388 of record NW_012114644.1, read on the forward strand.
TGCATAAATAAATCAAAAGCCTTGCTAACATATCCAGGAGTGTTGTCTGTTTCTATCTGATATGGAAGCCCCATAGCTACAAAGCCAGAATACAGATGTCTTTTAACATAGGTCATGCCTTCTCCCGTTTGGCAAGTAACCCAAATAAAGCCTGAAAAGGTGTCTACAGAAACATGTACATGTGAAAGTCTGCCAAAGGAGCTAAAATGAGTCACATCCATTTGCCATAAATCATTAGGAGCTAGGCCTCTAGGATTAATGCCAGGTTCTTGATTTGGAAGTATAAGAACTTGGCACTGAGGGCAGCAGTGGACAATAAGCTTAACCTCCTTCCAGGTGAGAGCAAATTTATCTTTTAATCCAGCAGCATTGACATAAGTGCAATTACGGAACTCCTGAACTTCTTCGGTTGCAAAAGAGATCAAACAGTCAACTTTATGGTTACCAGCAGACATGGGTCCCAGTAAAGTGGTATGAGATCTAATATGTGTAATATAGAAAGGGTGTCTACATTGGCGAACCACCTGTTTATTATAACCTTGAAAATAAAGAAACCAATTCATAATCATCAACATATTTGATAGTAGCGGTTTCTATATTTTTAGTGACATGTACAACATAAACAGAATCAGAGACAATATTTTAAGGTTTGGGGAAATCCTGTAAGGCAGTAATTACAGAAATTAACTCTGCCTTTTGAGCAGAGGTATAAGGAATAGAAACAAGCTTGTCTGTAGGATCCACATAACCAGTATTTCCATTACTGGAGCCATCAGTGAACACTGTAACAGCCTCAGGAATGGGTTGATCCTTGGTCAATCGAGGGACCACCCAATAAGTCATTTTTATAAAATCAAACAATTTGTTCTTTGGATAATGATAGTCAATAACAATGATAAAATCTGCCAAGTGAATTTGCCACAGTATGGAATGTTGAAAAGCAGCTTCAACTTCCAGCCAATTTAAAGAAATCACAATTAAATTCGGATCAAATTGGAAATTTTAAGTACTCTACAGTGAACTTGTACAATTAGAGTGGCCATTTGGTCCAGATAAACAAAGTTTTTGACAAAGAATGAGGAAGAAAACACTACTCCACTAAATCATTACATTGAATTATTAGCCCCGTAGGGGAGTGCAATGAAGTGAAAACCAGAAACTGAAAAGACTGAAATGACTGTACCCTAGATAACTGGGCAGTTTGGATTCTTTCCTCTATGGATTCCAGTTCCAGTGAAGCCTCAGGAGTCAAAGTCCTGGGACTGCAGAGATTGGAATCTCCACGCAGCATAGAAAACAAGTTAGCACATATGTTGGAATGCCTAAAATATGTCTTAAATAATTAATGTTACCTGAGAGTCTCTGGAAGTCATTTAAAGTTTTTAAAGAATCTCTCCTAATCTGAAACTTTTGAGGTTGAATACATTCTTTGTCAACCACCATTCCTAAATATTGAACAGGAGTGGTCTGTTGAATTTTATCTTGAGTGCTATGTAATCCAGCCTCTGTAACACTGTGGCTCAAAAATTGATAACAGTCAATTACTTCTTTATCAGTGGGGGCAGCAATTAATATATCATCAATATAATGAAGAATATAGGCCTGGGGAAATTGAGCTCGAACTGGTGAAAGCACCTGTGCAACATAAAGCTGACCGATGGTACGGCTATTCAGCATTCCCCGAGAAAGTACTTTCCATTGATGATGAGCTGCAGGCTCCTGATTATTGATAGATGGTACAGTGAAAGCAAATTTTTCACAATCCTATTTATGTAAAGCAATATGAAAGAAACAATCCTTAAGATCAATAACTATGAGAGGCCAATTCTTAGGTATTAAAGCAGGGGCAGGCATGCTGGGTTGGACAGCTCCCATACGTTTAATTACAGCATTAATGGCCCTTAAATCAGTTACCATCCACCACTTGCCTGAATTTTTTTTTTTTTTTTTTTTTTAACTAGGAAACACAGGAGAATTCCAGGGGGAAAGAGAAGGTTCCACATTTCCAAGTTGTAACTGTTCGGAAACCAATTTGAGTTAAAGCCTCCAGTTTTTCTTCAGAGAGCAGTCACTGCTCAATCCAAACAAGTGTTTCTGATTTCCATTGTGAAGGAATAGGATTAGGAGGCACAGCAGTGGCCGCCATTAAAAAGCATAACCTAAACCAGTCCTGTCTTGTTTTACAGTAACTTGAAGGGGTTTAGTAATTCCTTCAAGTTTTGGACCAAGACCGAGTCCGGGAACAAACCTCGTGTTTTCCATTTTGTGTTGACTGGGAGCACTATAAGAGTTATGTGGAATATTAATTTCAGCCCCCCCACATTGTGCCAGCAAATCCGTACCCCAAAGATTAATGGGGATTGGCATGACATAAGGCTGAGTTGTGCTTTTGACCATCAGGGCCATTGCAAGGCAAGATAAATGTGCTCTGGTGAACTTCATCAGCTTTTCCAACCCCTACTATTCCCATGTTAGTGGGATGTTTAAGCCCGGAGAAAGGCCATAAATTAGAGGAAATAATAGAAACATCAGCCCCAGTATCTACCAGGCCCTCAAACTTTTTTCCTTGAATGTGTATAGTGCAGGTGGGCCATTGTTTAGAAATTACATTAATCCAATAAGCAGCTTTTTCACCCCCAAAGCCCATCCCAGGGCCCCGTGTCTTATTTCCTTTGTTTAAAACTCCTTTGTAGTAAAAGTAATTGAGCAATTGACTCACCCGCTGGAATGGAAACAGAAACCTTGGCAGACACCATGAGTTTAATCCCATCAGAGGAATCAGAATTAATGAGACCAGTATGAATGGTGATTCCTTTAGCAGAGGTGGATTCCCTACCTAATACCAGGCCCACTGAACCTTGAGGTAAGGTCTAGTGAACCCCATGGGAACAATTAAAGGCAAAGAATTAAGTAACAAATTTAGAGGAATGGCACTACAGAGGTCGACTGCCCAACCGCCTACTGTGGAGGTAGACAAGCATTGTGCTGAGACAGAAGAAGAGTCCTGCAGACAGGCCTCCTCTGACCAGCAGTTATGAATTCTAAATGCTGAGATGGAGTTAGAACAGCTTTTGCCAAAAGGTGCCAGTCTAAAGGAAGCAAAATGACCTCAGTACAAAGAGTCTGTAATACCATTGTAACATATGGAGAAGTAGGACCATACTGAGTACAAGCATCCTTGAATTCTTTTAAAAAGGTAAGATTGAGTGGCGCATATCAACGCTTTTGTACCCCTTGAGCATTTGGAGGTTCCATTGCGACCGGATAAGCCCATGCGTCTAATCCCCTTCTTTCTTTGTTTTGGCGTAATAAGTGTTGCATGGAAGTTTCAAGAGCATGCACATGAGACGGATTTGGCATAGAAGTGACAGGAAAAGCATGTGTAGATAAGGGAAACTGAGGTTGAGGAGGTCAGACCAGTATGAGAGTGTGAGAAAGGCACATTGGGGGAGCAGAAGAGGCAGGAGCATACTGGTGATTATCAGCATCAATGCCTAAAGAAGGGTACAGAGAAGCAGGTTGAGTGGACGCAAAGTGACCGATTTTGGGTCTGAAATGACAGGAGGGTGAGGGATTGTGGTGTACGGGGGAGGGCCTGCAGCATTACAGGTAAATTGTAGTTTGGTCCCAGAGCCATTAGGTGACTCTGGAGCCAAAGACTGCAAAGGTTTGTAGAGGGAAGAGTTAGCATAGATATGGTCCTGGGCTGTACAGTTAGCGCAATAATCTCAGTAGTCCTGAGGTGAGGTAGATCCTCAGTTTATGTAGATAACAGGATTAAGAGATTAAAATAAAGTCAGGCATAAGAAATTATGAAAGTATTTTTAGGGAAGTGGTGGCATATGCCTATAATCCCAGCTACTCAGGAGGCTGAAGCAGAAGAAGCGCTTGAACTTGGGTGGTGGAGGTTGTGGTGAGCCAAGATCTCCCATTGAATTCCAGCCTGGGCAACAAGAGTGAAACTCCACCAAAAACAAAATTAATTTAAAAAATTTAAACAAGTAGTTATAGTGTTTGAATCGTGCATATGATTTGGAACAGGGTAGTAGCAATGGTATTGATGCAAAGAAGTCAAATATCAAACATATTTTGAAGATAGAGTGAAGAGGATTAGAAATAAGACATTCTGTTTTCCAAAATAGAGTAAAAAGACACTCAAAATGTGAGAAGTATTGTACCACATATAAAGCAAAGAATTTTTTCTAAATGTATAGAGCCCCAAATAAATTTAAAGTGACAAAATTTAATCAAGAAAAATTAATAGTTATTACACAAGATAAAACATATGAAAATATTTTATATAAAAATACATTTGACTTCATTTGTAAACACCAGAATGCATATTTAAAATTGACTGAGATGGATGTCCATCATGCCACACAAGATTGAACTAGTTCTTCCTCCGGAAACAACTATAAAATATAGATAAAATGTATGAAACAATGTTTTCAGAGGTTGAACACCAGGTATCCAGGACTGTAATCCCTGAGAGAAGCCAAACACAGAATCCCATGCCTGTCCAGTTCTCTACCCAGAGGTGTTCACCAGCGCTGCAGAGCGGAGGAGTCATCCATGTAGGGCACACTAGTCTTACAGATCAGCTTAGAAGAAAGAGATTCAAAAATCTACATAGGCGTTTCCATAGGTCTTTGACTAAATTCTAAGCTGCCTATAGAGCTACTAAGCCGTTGGAGCTTCATTAAATTCAGAAGAACAAAATAAGAATGATGGCTTAATGCCTCATTATGAAAATACACAGGCCAAAAGGTATTGGCATGTCATCTTAAAGTACTGGGGGGGAAACATCTGTCACCCTAAACTTTATATGAGAAAACACACACACACACCCCATAGAAAATAAAGCTGATTATGGGTAATTGACAAAAACTGGAAACAGCTCAAATGATCATTAACAACTGAATAGGATAATGACCTATGGTGTAACTATATAATGAAATACTTCTCAGCAATAAAAAAGCAGACTACTGAAACACTCAACAATATGGATCAATCTAAAAATCATTATGCAAAGTTAAATAAGTCAAGCAAACAAGAGTACAAGAGTACGACAGGCATTATTCCACTTATTGTGAATATCAAATAATCAGTTCCATTGATCATAGTCAGGGTTATCCCAAAATAACAAAAGGGGACTAGTCCTCTGTGCTTCCAGATCAACTAGACATTCCCCTGGGCATCGCTGAGGAGAGAGCTACCTGTGAGCCTTCAGCTGGGGTAAAACGTACCTGAGCCCTGAAGGGAGATTCCTGGCAGGACACCACAGCAATCACTAGAGTAATGGCTTTTTTGGTTTGGTTTTGCTTTGTTTTGCTTTTTGATTGTAGGTTCTAGATTAGTTTTAAAATAGCTTTGTTTCATTGTGCCTACATTCCTTGTATGTTTCAATTATCTCCAATTTTTTAAAAAAGAATATATCTTAGCAATTCACATCAACATCATATGGGTCAGAGAAAATCAGTAGTCACAAAAAGAAATGTGCACTGTTCCCTATTATATCAGCAAGGCACACATTAGAACCAGAAATGAAACCAATTAGAAGACATTACATATATAACTATAGATGCACATTCTGAAAATTAGGTGCACGAAATATGAAACACTGTGAAGATGTATACATTAATAGAGTAGAAAATGTGTAAGGCCACAGTATATTTTACAAACATGATAATGGATGAGAACTTCAATTCATGATTGAATGCCATTTTATGTGTCACTTATAATTTCACAGGTAATGTTACATGAATTCTCACCTCCATGGCTCATAGCGTTCTGTGAAACTCCCTTGGTTTTGTAGGCCTTTTCAAAGACTTAGCGGCAAATGTAAATAATGTGTTTTAATGATTGATGTTTTGAAATCCTATGAAGTTCAGAATGAGATTTACTAAGAAAGATACTTGGTTTAATTAAGGATAGGTACTGCATATAAAAGCACCAGGATTGAAGTACTGAATGTCTGTGTATTCTTGATAAGCATTTTTTTTTCATCTGTCAAATGAAGAAGGCAGGATCATGCTTTATACTGTGCTAATGGATTTTCTCTCTGCTAACAAACTCAAAGCTTGAAGTAAAGGAAAAATTTCTACATATCCCCATTTCTATGATATCCATGTCCACTTCCCTGTTATTTTATTCTCAAATGCAGATTTGAAATATTCTTATTTATGGTTTATGCTTGAGGTTATGTTGCGTGATTAAAGAACAAACTAGACTGGAAAACCATATATTTATCCTTTCCCTTTATAAAGCTACTATGTGCTTTCAGAAAAATAATTTGGCTTAAAATTATCAGTTTTAAAATTTATGTGGTACTTATTTGAAGAACATATGCAAAATAAAAAGATAAAGAATAATATAAGAATGATACGATACCAAATATTAGATAAGGCTATACTGTATTTGTCCTTTTAATTAAATTTTAAATAGGCAAATTTAAAAGGCAATAAATTTAAATGTTTAAAAAGTGGCTTGTAAATAAAATGTATCTTTCTATTCTGTCTTTTAATGGAAAACTGATGTTTCTATTTTTATTTTTCTTGAACTTTCGTCTCTATACTTAACTAATAATCTATATATATATATGGGGATATGAAACCTATTCTTTGTTTTGCATTGAGAAATACAAGCAAATGATTCCAAGACGATAACTGGCACTCTAGTAAATATGGGAAATACATAGAAGTAGAAGAGGAAACAACTAAATTTTAGAAAGGAAGGAGTCAAGGCAGGCATGTCAGTACTGTCAGGGAATTTTTTATTTTTATTAAAAATAGTATCAAAGTAATATGTACTCAAAAATTTGTGATCCAAAGAAACACGCTTCTGCTGCACACCTCCTCACCTCCGAGGTTATTCTCCCAAGGCAATTACCTTCAAATATTTCTAGTTTTATTTCTTCTGATGTTTAAACTCTAAAACTCTAATCCCTAGAACTCTAAAGTCTAATGTCTCTGAAAAATATCTATTGACTCTATAATATAAAAAAAAAAAAATGAGAATTTAGTGCACTTAAATTTAGTGCACTTATCTTAATCTCCTTGCTATTTCCTTTTCCCAAACTTGATAGCTATATTATTATTTTTAACTCTTCTTTTATAGGGAAATCCTTAAACCTTTTACTTTTTTTTTTTCCTGCATGCTTTTTAGCCACATAGCACTTTATTTCAGCCATTTATCACTCCACTTTATTGTCATGTAAATATACCTATATATATTTTAAAATCTATTGAGAACATGAAACAGATTCCTTAATTGTCATTTTAAAAGGCAAAATTAATATTTTTAAAGTAAATATTTCCAGAAAAGAATAAAATGCCCTTTCCTTCAAATATGATTTTCAAAAATAAACACAACACACTGGTATAATATTTCTAAATGTTTGATACGTACAAAAGCACATGTATGGATGCATTATTATATAATTAGTCTTATATGGTTAGTCTTTTGTTTCCACTGTTTTCCCTTCATAATCAAATTAACAAAAACATCTTTTTAAACTATATATAGTTTGCAAATGTTTTAGGATATACTTTTAGAAACAGAAATGGTGAGTCAAGACATATATGCATTTTATATTTTCACAGACATTTCTAAATTGCCCTCTAAAATGTATGTGTCAATTTACAGTGTCATTACTTACACTCTCATGTCTTAAAATAAATTATTTTCTCCTTTTTGCTCTGATAAGCAAAACAATTCATCACCTTTTTGCTTTAGATTTCATGTGCTTAATTTTTAGTGAGGGTAAATAACTTTTCATGGACTTACTGCTTATTTCTCTTTCTTTTATGAAGTCTCCATTCATAAACCTGTTTTTGAGTTACTTTTACAATAAATATTAAAATTTATTTTTATTTCTAAGAATTGCCATTTTTTAATTTGCCTATTCTAAAATTAAAAGAGTAAATACAATATAGTGTCCTATAATGTTTTGGTATCATATTGCTCTAATACTATTATCTTTCTATTTTTTATGTGGTCTTAAATAAATACCATTTAATTTTAAAACTGTTAATTTGAAACCAAATCATTTATTAACAGACTTGTATTAATATGAGTTACTGAGTAGAGTGGGAGCTTTCAAGATTTGTTGTTGTTGTTTTAAGACGTGACCACTAGAGTCTATTCGATTAACAAGGTAATTGTGATGATTGCCTGATGTGATCAATTCTGCAAATTCAGATAAGGGCCATTTCAGCAGAACCAGCATTAAAAATTTCACATCCACTTTTGAAAACTCTTTTCTTCCACCCTGGTTGCCCCAGATTGTACACAAAAGGAAGGAAGAAGAATCATCTCTGAGCATAAAGCAGTGAGCACCATTACAGAAAGGGAGACATATTCCTCTTTCCGTTCACACAATCACTTTTCACAGTAGTTTCTCCTAAGTTAGAGACTTCTGACTGTACCTCTTCTAAAAGTAAGAGAACCCATGACTCAGGAGAGTGCTGCTTAGTTTTGAAAAATGTGTCTGAAGAGAGACAATGTAGTTGATGAGGCGAGGCAAGGTACCAGCTGAGAAGTTTATTTTCCCACCCACCTTCAGTTTTGCAACTTACAGACTTTCCCTGAGAGTCAAATAGACACATAAAATTTAAATTATCCTGCATATACTCACAAAGAGGGTTGCCTGCTGGGTGAACAAAATGCTAGAAATATTGTGTAATATGAAAACTGAAGTCTGAAAGAAAAAAGAGAAAAAAGCCTCAATAATCATTTCCATACATGCAGACTGAGCCCCGCAAGAAACCAAGAACTATAAATTTATGAGACAGCCAGGGTTTGTGCGGTTGCCTCACAAAACCGGTAGTGTCTAGATTCACGTCTCGTCTTGTAAAGAATGAATGCAGAAACACTAGATTTATTTAATTTTGAGATATTTGTGAAAAAAATCATTCTCACCTATTTTCAATATGTATATTTAAAATAGTCACTCAATCAAATCACAGAAAAAAAGGGTAGCAATTCTCACGGAAATGTAATTTTGACAACCTGAGTTAAAAATTGAACCATGGATAGCTAATCTTTAAGTCAAATACTTTAATCTCATTTTCCCTGTTTTCATTTATATCCAAGCCCATTTTATTTATTACAACATGTGCATTGCATTGCAATCCAGAGCTCAAACTAATATTTAAGGAGAAAAGTAAAAATAAAAATACATATGACATAAAAATAAATAACACTTCTTTTCTGTATGCAAGATCAGTTTATATCCAGCCAGGAATTTGTTGTTCCAGATAATAATACCCGTCAAATGTTGAAAATATATACCAACATGGTGCCTAAAGCTTTACATAAGAATAGTTCCAATTGTTGTATGAATGCAAAACTACATTGCCCTATCCTGGAAGACTTTTCCTAGGCTTCTCTATTTGCTAGACAATGAATGTAAACACTTAATGTTTATTGAGCAGGATTTATGAAGCTGTCAGTGAAGTGACACATGGCAATAAAATGTATTGTGGCTGGAGCCTAGATAATCTGCAGCTGAATGAATTACGTTAATTCTGGTACTTGCATATTCATGCTATGGAAATAGTTCTTGTAACAGATTTCTACATTGTCTGCAGGTGCTACAGCGTGGTTAGAAGTAGAGCTAATTGCACTCTAGGACTCGTGGGAATTCACACGTCCCTGGAATTGGCTTGTTTTCTGGCGGAGTATTCATGGTTTGTGTAAGGAGGCCAAAACACTCATAATTAAATTATTACAACCGCAAACACTTAACTTTTGAAAAGATATTTAAAATACATGTAGGTATTTATTAGTATTATGTTAATATTAAAATTTTATCTTCATCCACCTTCTGGTTAACACATACATTTATATTCCAAATTTAACATCACTTGATACATTTAAAAGCTTTGGTTATGCTTCTACAGTCAAGCTATATGCATAGTTTCTATACTTCCTAGATAAATAAGATTACCTAGTTCTGTAAACTTAATTAGAAGAGATGTTCTCCCTCATGGGGCATAATTAAAAGTAAAGTGTTTTATTTACTTTGGCAGAAAACACTTTAGAGCATCTCTGAAAGGAGAGAAATTAATCATAGAAAAGATGCACATATTATTTCATTACAGCGGCCCATTGTTCACAATTGCATTTTAGGATTTCTTTTGAAAAAATGTGTCAATTTTCTGAATTTTACATTGGGCAATAATTAGAGAATTGTTGATGTTATTTTTAATTTTTTAAAAATTTAGAATTATGTTATTTTCATCCAAAATCTGTTTTTATCCAAATCCCATTTATTTTTTTGTTGTTGTTGCAGATCTTACTTGCCCTAGAGATATTTTTTTTTTTTGATGCACTCTTCTGTTTAACAGCAGCAAATATTTCAAGAACTATTGGTAGAGCAACATACTAGATATAAGGGAAGCAGAAAAAAAATATTGTCATACCACTAATAAAATAAAGGTAACAATATGTATAAAATTATTTATAGGAATTTATAGGCAAATAGAAAAATCAGTACATTATGCCATCTTGAGAAATGAAATCATGTTTTCAGGAAAAGGTGATACTAGACCTCAATCGAAGGGAAAAAAGCCATTCACTCCTATCTAAATAAAGAAAATATCATATTTATGTAGAGCAATGGCATTATTAAAATAATGGAGATTTAAGGTGGTAAGTTATGGAAAATTCTAAGTATGTTAAAATGGTATTGGAGAAGAATGTACATATGATTAAAGCAGAAAATAACTTGAGAGAGAGACTAGAATAAACAATGGACCATAAATCTCTTGCTAATGAATTTGAAAGGGATGCAAACAGTGACATTGAAGCCTATCTAAAAAAGAAATCTACAAATCTCTTAAATCCACAAATCTACCTGACAACTACATGGAGGATGAATAAATAAAGAGGGAGGATCATCAATACTGGAGCCAGGTAGATTTATCAGGGGAAAATATTTAATATCTTAAATGTTTCTATTGTAACGTCAAAGTGAAAATTTTTAGAGTTAGCATTTTTATTTATTGTTAGAATATATTTTATATATTCTGGAATAATACATGTATTGATATAATTAATATAGTTATTGCTGTATCATATTAATATAATTAATATCACTAATAACAGTTTTTTATTTCCTAAGTATATTCATGTATGAGGTAAATAGCCAGTGTGCCTAACTTTTAATTTAACTCAAAATGGAAAACAAAAGTTTTGTATTGTTTCCAACAAAATTTGAATGTAAAAAGTATATGAATATAGAACTATAACCTGTAAAAAACATTGGACCATAAAGTAGAAGTTCCCAGCACAGCCATAACATTTAGTTTTCTGTTGGAATTTTCATTTCTAATGAGAATTATTCAGGTGAAGAAAGCAATAGAAATGCATTGAGGAACAATGAAAATCACCAATACTGATTTTTTTTTTTTTTTTTTTTTCTGAGTTCCCACATTGTGTTAGGATTGTGGATTTTGGGAAGAGATTCTTTGAGGTATCTATGACACAAATTTTGTGTTTATTATGAAATGCTATATAATTAAAAATAAAGTGAAATAACAGCACAAAATAATTACTAGGGATAAAATAGTAAATGCAGTTTAAAATATCAATATGTAATATAAACATAATATGTAATTAATAATATAAATATAATTGTTTACATTGACATATGTTAAATACAGATTTAATATATTAAAACATTTTCAAAACGAAATCATCTCAAGTGTATTTTGTATGAAATAGGACAGAATCTTAATTTTATCTTAATCTTCCATTAATTTTATGTCCAATACAAGTTGAAATTATTTCTTTAAAAATTAATGTTAAACTGAGTGTTACTGGAGAATATTCTATAAACTAATGTTACACAAGTTCTATCTGACTCTCACATAGCAAACATTTTAAACTGCAGTAAATATATAAACAAGACACTAACGAATATTTTCCCCAGTTTCTTTCATGGTTTGACTGGTTTCTTCCATATCAACTAATACTGACTCTTTCTTCAACATAAACTCAAAGCAAAATAAATATATGTCATATTTTCACAGTGGTATGTCACTTCATATATATCTATGACTAATATTAAAGTGTTTCACTAAAGGTTGATTTTTCCAAGGTTTCATTACTTCATTTTTGGGACAGTTTATTTGATTGTTGGACCTTCTTCATCAAGTAATAAACCTTCAAAAACTTTGAGGCAATAAAGTGAGCATATTTAAGCTTTTGGATCAATATTCCTTGAAATATATTTGTTATCAATTAACCTAATGTTTTAAATAGTCAAACCAACAAAGTATTTAAAAGATACTCAAGTAAATCATTAAGTATTATTAAAGTGTATAAAATTCAAATTTATTTAAATTTATTGAGTGTTTGTGACATTGATTTTCTTATTCCACATTCATTTGTCAGGCATTACTGTTATGTGCCAGAAACTAGTCTAGCAATTAAGATATGTCAGTGAAAAACGAAAAGAAATGCCTACCCCTTTTTTTTTTTTTTGAATTGAGTTTTTAAGAGATCTTACAAGTTTGAGATCAAATTTGTACACAAGCATAAGAGATTCTGTGTAACTGCTTACTATAATTTAAAGGACATCTTAGATATCTATTATATATTTGGGTCTTATAAGACTTTATGTTTATGTCTTCAAAGCTCTCTGGAATTTGATAAGGCCACAATGTTTTGTTACTAGAAAACTATATATCTCCTTTGAACATTTTCTGGTGTTATGCAGGCAGGCACAGTTTTATCACATTAATTTTACCACATTATTTTTGTAATTAACTTTTGTTGAGTTCAGTTTCATCATATTACTTAAGATTGTTTAAAATATTTGTTTGACTTATTAAAACAGATTAGAGATGGGCAATTAAAATGGCTGTTTTATTATACCAGAAATGTATCATAATTAATGGCTCAGTTATAGGTTGATCAATCTATTATTAGGACCAGTTTACAGAGAAATTTATGTTATTTTTACGTTAGATCAAACTAATTATATAATATTCTATTTACTGTTTACAACTTTACACTTAAAATGTGTTTCTTACCTTCCAAGTGAAAGTTATTTAGACTTACTACTATATTCTCAGTAACCTTATCTTTTCTTCAAAATCATTCTTTATGATTGATTATTAATTTTATGTTTGACAACAAATGGCTAAAATTTTCCTCAAAATGATTATTTAAAAACATAATTACCTATTTTCAGTAATTGTGGACTTTTTAACTATATCTAAATTATTTTATCTGTGCCATTTTCTACCTGGGTTTGGTTTTGTTTGCTTGTTTTTGGAAGTGAATTAACACCACACCAGAGTTTAAAATTGTATGTGTGTGTGTGCATGTGTGTATGTGTGTGTGTGTGTGAAAACACTTTTGCATGCTTGCGAGGTGTGTGATGTCGGCTTAATGTCAGCCTCTTAATAATGAAGAGTTTTCCATTAAATGATATAAATATTGTGAGTTCAGAAGATCCTCAGTTTTTCTCTCCATTTTGCCAACTCAGATGGTTAGTTGTATGACCTCATTTTCCCTGAGAAATTCAATCTTACCTTTTAAAAAATATATACATTATTCTTACTAGGTTTCTGGGACAACATTTATTTTTGAATTTTATCTTTTTTTCTTTTTTGTGGCAGACTCCAATGGCATGCCTTGACAAAAAGTCCAATAGCTTAGTGTTAAAAAGATGACAGAGGGCTGGACACAGTGGCTCATGCCAGTAATCCCAACACTTTGGGAGTCCGAGGGGGGCGGATCACTTGAGGTCACCAGCCTGACCAAGATAGTGAAACTCTGTCTCTACTAAAAGTAAATACAAAAATTAGCCGGGCGTGGTGGCATGCACCTGTAGTCCAGCTAATAGGGAGGCTGAGGCAAGAGAATTGCTTGAATCTGGGAGGCGGAGGTTGCAGTGAGCCAAGACCGTGCCATTGCACTCCAGCCTGGGCGAGAGAGCAAGACAGGGAGAGTCTGTCTCAAAAAAAAAAAAAAAAAAAGGCAGAAATATAGAAATGGATAAATGTACAGCTCTGAGTAACTACCTTTCTTGTAATTAGTTACATCCTTGAGCACTAACATGACTCTGCTTCATTTTCTAACGTTATAAAATGCAGCATTCCTGGCTCCCTTACTCCTTCACCCCGGGAGGTTTCTCATTTCCTGGAGAGAGTGTGCTGCCTGTTGGAATACACGTGTTCAATTACAAAAAATTTTAGAGACATTGATGAGCTTCTGCATTCATTTATTTACGCCTTATTTTGTATTTCCTCTGTCCTATTGTTCATTGGTGTAGAAATAAATTGAAGTGAAATCAACAATAAAACAAATCTGAGTCATAATTATCAACAATTATCTTTTCTACATGGGCTTTTTTGGATCTGGTCTAATAGATCCTTCTCAGATTAGTTTGCTAGTCCTTCTTCATGTTGTCCAAACTTCAATGCTGGAGCTGTAGCAGGCATCTAAATAATTTCTGAGTGATACCATGTAGCTCAATGACTTTAAATAGCATCTGTATATTTGCTTTTCCCAAATTTAATTTCTAGCCTCAACTTTGGCTTTGAAATCTAGTTTTACTTATCCAGCTATCTCCTCGACATTTCCACTTGAATATTTATTAGATGACTCAAACTTAATATGTATATTAGTTAGGGTTCTCCAGAGGGACAGAACCAACAGGATATATGTATACGTAAAGAAGAGTTTGTTAGAGAGAATTGGCTCACATGATTACAATGCAAAGTCCCACAACAGGCCATCTGGAAGCTTGTGAAAGAAGCCAGTAGCATGGCTCAGTCCAAGTCTGAAAGCCTCAAAACCAGAGAAGCCGGCAGTGTAGCCCTCAGTCTGAGTTCTAAGGCCTCAGAGCCCCTGGGAGTCTGCTGGTTAATGTTCCAGAGTAAAACGGCTGAAGAACCTGGAGTTTGATGTCCAAGGTCAGGAGGAGGGGAAGCAAGTGTCCGAAACAGGAAGAGAGAGATCAAGAGGACTCACCAAGCTGCTTATCCTCCTTCTCCCAGCTGCTTTGTTCTATCCATGCTGGCAGCAGTTTGTATGGTGCCGATCCACATTGAGGATAGGTCTTTCCCTATTAATTGACTCAGATGTCAGTCTCCTCTGGCAACACTCTTACAGGCACACCCAGAAACAATACTTTACCAGCCTCTTAGGCATCCCTCCATCCAGTAAAGTTAACATCTAATGTTAACCTTTACAATGTGTAAAACCCCAATTTGGTTCCTTCTTACCTACATCAGTGCTACTCCTCCCTCAAGTTTTCCAACTCAGTAAGCAGCAATGCCATTTTCACAGTTGTTTAGGACATATTCTTAGACTTCTCCCATTTTTTTTATTCTCACACCTAAACCTAATACATCTGCAAGTTATTCTATCCAATATAGCATAAACATCTCAAATTTAATCATTATCAATATCTTGATAATTCTAGCACAATCCATGATTATGTGCCTTCTAGTCTACCCTAGTGGCTTTCTATATGACCCTGTTGTTTCCACCCTTGAACCCCTACAGTAAATATTCCATATAGCAGCTTAGATGAATTTTTATACACACACACACACATATAACCATGTTACTTGCACAAAACCTCCATTAATTTTTATTACAAGTAGGATTAATCCAAGGTGTTTAATTTGACGTACACAGGCTCCACATCAACTGACCTCTGGTTAATTTCTTCCTGGCTCACTACTCTCTAATCACACAAAACTCTTTGGTGATGCTATAACTTATACCACCACAGGACTTTGCACATATTATTTCTTCTTTCTGGAACACTCTTCTTTCACATATCTACATATCTAACTCACTCTACTCAATCATTCTATACTCTAAAGACATTTCTTCGGTGAAATATTTTCTAATCATACTATCTAAAATGGCACACTTCCATCAATATATTTTCCTGTACCTTGAATAGTTTTTCTTCATACAGTACAATTTGATAATTAAATTTATATTATCCTTTTCACCATCTGTTGCTGCTGAAACAAATTAAGATTGTACTTAGTAGACATCCAATAAAAATTATTATTATTATTTTTTTTCTTTGGGATGGAGCCTTGCTCTGTCGCCCAGGCTGGAGTGTAGTGGTGCAATCTCAGCTCACTGCAACCTCCACCTCCCGGGTTCAAGCAATTCTTTGGCTCAGTCTCCCAAGTAGCTGTGATTACAGGCACTCACCACCATGCCCCACTAATTTTTGTATTTTTAGTAAAGATGGGGTTTCAT
Source organism: Colobus angolensis palliatus (assembly GCF_000951035.1). Lineage (NCBI taxonomy): Eukaryota > Metazoa > Chordata > Mammalia > Primates > Cercopithecidae > Colobus > Colobus angolensis. The sequence continues at coordinate 1,844,633 of NW_012114644.1, forward strand.
CATCTTGGCCAGGCTGTTCTTGAACCCTTGACCTCGTGATCCACCCATCTTGGCCTCTCAGAGTGCTGAGATTACAGAAGTGAAACAATTAAAAATTATTTAATTGTTAAATACATTATTTTTATAGTTACATAATAAATATAGGATAATTGTTAAAGATTCCTGTTTCTGTAATATTTGCAATAACCTGCTGACTTTCCTAGCCTCTGTAATGTGTCACGAAAAAATCATAGTTATAATATGGTGGCATCAAAGGTAATAAAGAAAAAGAAAACTACATCATTAATATCTTATTCTAGAAAACACTTGTATTTTTCTCTTGCACAAAGTAACTTATTAATGTACTGACCTAGGCGATAGTATGTTTAAATCTTGCCTACTGTAATTCTTGGATAACCTCTATGCTTTTAACATCTTTGTTCCCAAGGCATAGCAATATTTAAGAGTTTTAAAATAATCTTTGTGTTTCTAATAATAATAACTGATTTTTATCACATATCAAAGTCTATTTTTGTTTTCCAATATTTTATTTGTAACAACTGTACTTGACAGTCATAAAAACCACTTGATAAAGCAATTTCAAAACTTTTCAAATCTAAATTGCCATTGATTGTAAGATGAACTATTGTTTTACACATCACTAAGAAAAAAATGCATTGGAATAAATTATAATGGACCATCAACTTAGGATACATATTGATTGAGACTTGTCATATTGTGGAAAATGTACACTTCAAAATTGATACAATATCATAGTAAAATCGCTTAGTAATTATTTCTTGTGAAGATAGGAGTTCTGAACAAAGAATGACACATGATTTAGGTAAACAAATTTTCTAAGCAAATACTAATTAGTTAATATTTTATTATCTGTCTTGTAATACAATTAATCACTAGAACCAGTTTTTTTTTTCACATGCAGTAGAGTCTTATTTGAACCTCTCCTAAGATCTAGAAGGCTCAGCACCAGGAACTTTTAGGTTTTACGAAAACATGTAAATTTTGTGCAGAAAGATATGAAAACAAGAATGTGAGAGAAATAAAAATAGAAAGAACAGCACGAAATGTGTTGCCTAACTAAATCTACCCTGTTAATTAATGAGCTCAGAATAGTGAAGCCTAAGAAAATAGCTCTGTTTAATCCCAGAAAATCTGTAGGGAATATTTGTCAGATAAGGTAGAAACAATGACACTCTTTTGGTCTAAATGTGAGGCACATATTTGAGGTTTTTTTTTTCCAGTTTTGGTTTAGATTATAGCATGGCCAAGCTGAAGTAGAAACTGAATGGAAATGAGTGGGGCTTAGTACTTCCAAGGTTTTGCATGTTAGGTAACTCTCAACTTTCCCTCAGCAGGGAGACAGCTTTCTTCTCTGTGGGCACCAGAAAAGCAGTATCCAGACACTGAAGAGATCACACAACTTGAGAGAAGTCTGCATGTTTTCAATAGAATCTTGTACTAGGAATATGCTCTGGGGAATAGGAAGTGTTAGATGGAAGCAGACTTTTTGTAAGCACAGGTGACTCTTGAGAGTCTCAGAAATGCTACTCATGGTCATTAAAGGAAGATGGAAGACCTGGATTTGCATGTGGAAGCAATTAACTAAAAAAAATGTTGTTTCCATTACTTACACATGTAATATATACATATAAACTGATGAACCTACATAATTTCAAGTTATCTATATAGTTATCTACATATTTATTGTGCTTCAGATAACTAAAATTGAGTTAAAATAATTCCTATAGAAAAAAGTTCCTTTTTTTGAGACAGAGTCTCGCTCTGCCGCCTGGGCTGGAGTGCAGTGGCCGGATCTCAGCTCACTGCAAGCTCCGCCTCCCGGGTTCATGCCATTCTCCTGCCTCAGCCTCCGGAGTAGCTGGGACTACAGGCGCCCGCCACCCCGCCCAGCTAGTTTTTTGTGTTTTTTTAGTAGAGACGGGGTTTCACCATGTTAGCCAGGATGGTCTCGATCTCCTGACCTCGTGATCCGCCCGTCTCGGCCTCCCAAAGTGCAAGTTCCAAATATTTTATTTTAATTTTAATTGACTAGCTATGACAATAATTACTGATTTTGACTTTAGGACTGTATGCCTATGGTAGATTTATCACAAAATGTGAAGGAGAAATATAGACCTACATATGCTTTCACCCTATGGCAATAATGAACAACAAATGCAGCTGTGGGAAATGAACATAAAATTAAAAAGCCAGGAATATGTGCTGAACCCAGAACTATAGCTGTGGAAGGAACAGGAACAAGGAAAAGGACTCACCTCCAAGACCCAGCATACAATGCTTGCCTAACTGAGGCTTAACCAGAACAATGGCACTTTCCTGCCCTCCCACCCATACCAGGCTAACAAGCAGGGAGCAATAATGAATGGTTAAATACTCCATGAAGTGTTAAAGAGCTACACAAATAAGTAAACTGAAGGAGACCATCATCAGATGCTGGAGCAGGAATTGAGAAAAATCCTCTGGTCAACCAGCCTCCACCCCTAACACAAGATTTGACTACAGGAATCTGAAATCTGTGGTGTACTAATCGTGACACAGCAGCAACAAAGTCAAAGTCACTGCAGCTCCAGAAGAGACTGTTATCAGCCAATATGGGCCTAAAGGTTTACTTATTTCCAGGCATGCATAATACCTGTCTCTAACAGTCTATACATGATGACTAATTCAACAAGAAATTGTGAAAAAGCAACACAATGCCAAGAGCCAAAACCACAAATAGAATCCAGATTCAGATAGAACATATATGTTGAAACCATTCAACAAGAAATTTAAATGGAAATCTGATACTTTAGATCGTTTCTGCACTAATTAATTTCCGGCTTGTTCATCAGAATTTGAATTATTTAAATATATGCTCCACATTTAGCACAGAATACTAGACACAGGCAGAAACATAAAAAATATCCTAGTTCTCTTGATAAAATGAAGATGAAGAAAACTATACTGCTCAGAATCAGGGAAGATTATGGCAAACTAGATCAAAATGTTGAATAACCATTTTCCTTCATTTCTTTTTTTATTATCATCTATGTTTTTGGTATTTTTCTCCATTTTCTACTTAAATGCTCTTGCTCAAAGGTTATATATTCATCCTTCTTCACTTTAAGTTTTTAATACATTCATTTTTTATTTGTATCCATGCTTTACTTTTGAGCTCTTACCAATACGCTCATGAGTACTAACTCTGCATCTTCAGACCAGATAACTGCTTGGTCTGCAGGAATACATTTCTGATGTATTGCTGCAGGATATTCTGCCAAAACTTTTTCTCTACATGCCTAAAACAGATTTCAACATGCATAATGTACTATTAAATATCTCTTTCTCAACACTTGTTTAATAAACTTGTATTAATTTTAAAAATATACATCACAACTATCTAACACCAAAAGCTAGAAATAAACATTCTTAACCTCTGTATGCACTTCATTTAGTATACCTAAACCTTCCATTACCTCTAAGGTTCATCATCTCTTGTCTAAACTATAACATTAATCCTTTTAAACAGTTAGCATATCTGGAATCTCACCTTCTTCAAATTCATCCTAAAATTGACATCAGTATACTCTACGTACTCTATGTATTTTATATAGCTACAAGTCAAAAATAATATTTTTGATAAAATTTTTCAACATTTATCTGTTGCCTGGTGAACTAATTACAAACTTCTTAGACAACGTGTGTCGTACAAATATGTTCACACACAGTTTCTTTCCCTCAAATTGAGGTGTATTTCTGGTGACTTGAATGTGTACATATTCTATCTGTTATCTTGAATAATCTTTCCTTCCTAAAAGTGCTTTAATTTCTCATAGTTCCCTATCTGTGTTCATGCTGCTTCCAGTTACTGGAATCTCTGTCATAATCCTCCTGATACAATACATTTTATTATTTTTACCTTTTTTCTGGTACTTAGTACATTGGATTTTACTGATTTTTAGGTGAATATATCATATTAATTCTATATAACCCACAGTATGAAACAGATTTTCTAGTACTTAGTACATTGGACTTTACTGATTTTTAGGTGAATAGATCATATTAATTCTATATAACCCACAGTATGAAACAGATTGTAGTAAATTTATCAGTTCCAAAGTGTATTTTTATTATCATCTGCTGATGGGAAATGCAGGTATTAACAATACAAAAAAGTTATTAGCAGAGAGCTCTTGTTTTCTTTTACTTATATTACAGGAATGTTTTTGATAATGCAATTTGCAAATGTGTCATCATCAGTTATATCAAAGGTTAGACCTCAGATGTGGTGACTACTTAAAAATTCTTCGTATTTAGATGAATTAATTATTCGGTTTTTGAGGGGATTGAGAGCTGAGGAATAGTTTTGTAGTTTCAGTGGGAAATCATTCTGTTTTACAAAACTGTAAAAATAGTGGATAAAATTTATAATTTAAATAAGTGAAATAGAGAAACAAGTCCCTATCATGAATAATAGATACATTTTTATTAAGTAGGGATGTTATTAACAGTAGAGAAATTGGTTTGTAAAAGAATGATTTTGATGCTTCATCTTTAAGCTGTTCTCTCCAGCTAGGTCCCAAGGCTTCTTCAGCTCTCTGCCATATAAAACCTCAACTATTCAATTCAGCCTCTTTAAACTAATCTGCATATTGTGGTTGTCCTTCCTTGGATAACTGTATTACTTAATATTGAAGCCAGTTGATTGAAATATACACCACATTGATTTTTGAAATGTATGCTATATTTGGCCATCTTTAGGCCATAATTTGAAAATTATTACTTTTATTTTACATTATATTGACATATAATGGCATATAATCATAAGCAGATTTTTAGTCAATACCTGAGGGTAATTTCTTTTATAAAATAGGCCATGTAGCATAAAGTTTTGTAAGATTCTCAGTGTATAGAGTGTCCCTAAGCACAAAATCAGTGTTTGCATACAAATTCTTCTAATGTATAACTCATTTGTGCCCATTCACAGTTTAATATTTACAGATGAATAAAAATAATAATATACATAGATATATAATCTATGTATTTCAAAGTATATTATTCTCCATTTGCTCACAGACCAAGACACTGCTCAAGTAAGCAGTATTAGAGTATTGGGACTTTAGAAGTTGGGAATCTTTAAAGATCAAGATGTCTTTCACTCATTTATTTTTTTCTAATTCCTTAAAACACAATTACTAATGTCACTGGTTATCTCTAGATAATTTCTATGACCAGCCTCCAGCCCCACAACTTCTTCACAAATGTTCATGAATTGACCAAAAGCTGGCTTTAAAATCCAGGCAAATCCATAGATTGCATGGCTATCAGTGGGCTTAAAAGATATAGAACATCTACTCTCAAAAATTACCTTTCTTTTTTCAGTAACACAATGTGAGACTTTTGTTGCCATTTTTTATCAGACATTTAATACAGGGTACAAGCATATGTAACTTTACTCAATTTCTATGTCTTTTCACCCACTGTAGAAGCTATTTGGGCTCATGGAAGGGAATATTTTTTCAATCCAATTAATTAAGATATATAAAACAATTGTTCTCATTTCTTTATGTTAATTAAATAAAATTATGTCATTCATATGGTTTTTAGTTCCTTTTTCCTCTTCTAAACAGAAGAAAAGGAAAACTAATGACGAATCAGCCTTTTTTGAAATCTATCAAAGTTTTTACATTGAAGCAAGAAATTATTTAAAAATTAAAACCACATAATGTTAATTTAGATCTAATTTTGTCATTAATGGTTATCTGTAAGTCATGTGGATATCTGAGTATTTAAAATTAAAATATTACAAAACATTGGATTATATAATATTGTTTTTTATTGCAAGCAGGCCAATGGAAACTATCATGTTCCTACAATACTTCTATTTCCTGGATAAATTGATTCATTCAATATTGGGCATAAAAACGGAGATGAGCTAATGAGTTCTTTCCCTGAAACTTTTGAATTTGGTATACAGAAGACAAGCGCTCTATTGCTGGTAGATGAAGCTGTGAGGCTTAAGCTTTGGATTCTAGGAGAAGCTACATTTTACCTGCAAATATCATGAAAATTTTTGAGAATTCTGTTGTTCAGAGAAAGAAAAAGGAGAGAAATAAATGCACAGAAAGAAGCATAAATGAGAGGTAGAGTGAATAGTCTGATAATATATGAGTCTCTAATTCAAATCATTACTATTCTTAGTTTCATAAACAAAATAGTTTTCTTGAAATACATTTCCCATTTATTTAGTTTGAGTTACTCTGGAATCTAGGAAAATAATTCCAACAAAAATAGGTTATGATTGGAAGTTCTGGCTAGGGCAATCAGGCAAGAGACATTAGGAAAAGAGGAAGGCAAATTGTCTCTGTCTGCAGATGACATGATTGTATGTTTAGAAAACCCCAATGTCTCAGCCCAAAATCTCCTTAAGCAGATAAGCAACTTCAGCAAAGTCTCAGGATACAAAATCAATGTGCAAAAATCACAAACATTCCTATACACTAAGACTAGACAAGCAGAGAGCCAAATCATGAGTGAAATCCCATTCCCAATTACTACAAAGAGAATAAAATACCTAGGAATCCAGTTTATAAGGGAGGTGAAGGACCTCTTCAAGGAGAACTACAAACCACTGCTCAACAAAATAAAAGAGGACAAAACAAATGGAAGAACATTCCACACTCATGGATAGAAAGAATCAATATCATGAAAATGGTCATGCTGCCCAAGGTAATTTATAGATTCAATGTCATCCTCATCAAGCTACCAATGACTTTCTTCACAGAATTGGAATAAAACACTTTAAAGTTCATATGGAACCAAAAAAGAGCCCACATAGCCAAGACAATCCTCAGCCAAAAGAACAAAGCTGGAGGCATCATGCTACCTGACTTCAAACTATACTATAAGGCTATACTTCAAACTATACTGCAAACTATACCACAGTAATCAAAACAGCATGGTACTGGTACCAAAACAGATATACAGAACAATGGAACAGAACAGAGGCCTCAGAAATAATACCACACATCTACAACCATCTGATCTTTGACAAACCTGACAAAAACAAGAAACTGGGAAAGGATTCCCTATTACATAAATGGTGCTGGGAAAACTAGTTAACCATATGTAGAAAGCTGAAACTGGATCCCTTCCTTATACCTTTTACAAAAATTAAATCAAGATGGATTAAAGATTTAAAGGTAAGACCTAACACCATAAAAATCCTAGAAAAAAACCTAGGCAATATCATTCAGGACATAGGCATGGCCAAAGACTTCATAACTAAAACACCAAAAGCAACAGCAAGAAAAGCCAAAATAGACAAATGGGATCTAACTAAACTACAGAGCTTCTGCACAGTAAAAGAAACTATCATCAGAGTGAACAGGCAACCTAAAGAATAGGAGAAAATTTTTGTAATCTATCCATCTGATAAAGGGCTAATACCCAGAATCTACAAAGAACTTAAACAAATGTACAAGAAAAAAAAAAAAAGCAAACAACATCATCAAAAAGTGGGCAAAGGCTATGAACAGACACTTCTTAAAGAAGACATTTATGTAGCCAACAGACATATGAAAAAATACTCATCATCACTGGTCATCGGAAAAATGCAAATCAAAATCACAGTGAGATACCATCTCATACCAGTTAGAATGGCGATCATTAAAAAGTCAGGAAACAACAGATGCTGGAGAGGATGTGGAGAAATAGGAACACTTTTACATTGTTTGTGGCAGTGTAATTTAGTTCAATCATTGTGGAAGACAGTGTGGTGATTCCTCAAGGATCTAGAACTAGAAATACCATTTGACCCAGCAATCCCATTACTGGATATATACCCAAAGGATTATAAATCATGCTACTATAAAGACACATGCACACGTATGTTTACTGCAGCACTATTCACAGCAGCAAAGATTTGGAACCAACCAAAATGTCCATGAATGACAGACTGGATTAAGAAAATGTGGCACATATACACCATAAAATACTATGCAGCCATAAAAAGAATCAGTTCATGTCCTTTACAGGGACATGGATGTAGGTGGAAACCAGCATTCTAAGGAAACTATTACAAGGACAGAAAACCAAACACCGCATGTTCTTACTCATAGGTGGGAGTTGAACAATGAGAACACCTGGACACAGGAAGGGGAACATCACACACCGGGGTCTGTTGGGAGGTGGGGGCTGGGGGAGGGATAGCATTAGGAGAAATACTTAAGGTAAATGACGAGTTGATGGGTGCAGCAAACTAACATGGCACATGTATACCTATGTAACAAACCTGCACATTGTGCACATGTACCCTAGAACTTAAGATAAATATAAAAATAGGTTATGATTACTAACATATATATAATATTTAATAATGAAATGTTATAGTATATAATGGAAGCCATCAGGACAGCATCAAATTCTTTATATTTAATATATATCAAATTTAAATAATTGAGTATACGTTGAAATAGTCTTCTCTGAATGATTAAATGCAATATTATCTTTATAAGAAATGAACAATTAAAATTTAATACATAGCAACAAAATTCAATTTTATGATCTTTTAATAGGTTGTTTTAAAATACTTTAGTGGTATGGGTTTTTTTTCTTTGTTATTAAAGCACAATATTTAAAAAAAGATAGTAAATTATAACAACTCCAAAGCAATGAAATGTTTAATTCTACCTTCGAAAATCTCTTTATGATACAAAGTCAGGTCTAATTTTTACAAATAAATAAATATCTAACTTTTTAATGAATATGATCACCTTTCAACCTTTCTGTTAATTATGTGTCCTAAAAATATTTCAAATTTATATATTTTTAAACATTGTTAGCCTTTAAACTTTTACTTTTTCTACATTTACCCTTAAATATTATGTATCAGAAATGTAATAGTGAAGAAAATGATGAGGAGGGAGAAATACCTATTAATAAGTAACATGTAGTATCTACTTATTATATGGTAGGTAGGAATCATGTTTCTTCATAATTTTAACTGAAGTCTTACAGAATTTCCTAACCTCAGCACTATTTTTAATCTTCCTTTTGTAGGTAAAGAAACTTGTCTCAAATAACAAATAGAGAAAGCTAGACCCAGAATTTTAAAAAGCATTCTGACTCCAGAGTATACACTTTTAAATACTGACTTTATTGAATCCCTGAGAAAAAAATGCAAAAGGATTTCAGAGTCAGAATACGTAGGCTTAAAGTCCTCAGTCAATTGTTTAAACTAGGTCAATTTCCTTCATTGCAAAATGAACTATGTAATTATAACTGTTTTATTTTCAGACCATTGTAAGAATTAAATGGGTAGTAGTTGGAGAACATGTTTCATAAGCTACTAATTAGTATTCATATAAGTTTGTGCCTATTTATTATGATAGAGTTATTCCAATTTGTTTTGGTTATCAATTCTGATTGCCTCAACTACTGAAGAATTATGACAATAATTAATACTTTTAAAAGTAAGTGTCATTTAATATTTTATTTTTAGATATAAAAGAGCTTTCATTTTCAAATTCTATGGTTTTTTAAGTTAAATTTCTAGCTCATATTTACCTGTTTGCTGTACTCATTGTCATATTCTAATTATTTTGAAATCAGGAAAAGAAAAACAAAATAACTCAGACATAATAAAGGGGCATTATCTTTCTTGTGTTTTTATGATTAATTGAAACAAAGGGTGAATCAGTTAAAATAAATTAACTCATTCCTAGTCATTAAGGATTGAAAAAGAGTCACACTGATGAGCTCATTATTATTCATAAATGCCTTTAGCTATGGTGACAAAAGTTGTATCAATTTAAAATGCAATTAAATGTAAACACTTTGCATTTCATACTTTATAGTTTTGTAATTTGTATTGATTAGTACATGGGATTTTCTCTTGTAAGGAGATCGTTTGGTTTACATTTTGACTCATTCTGTTTTTATCTCTCTACCACTAATTTTTGCCAGCAATGCATATAACACAACTTAAAACTCTAAAATTATACACAATAATTCATATGCAATTTTGGTTATTAAAGAGAGGAGGATGATTCATGTGTATGACATGACAACATGTGTATGATTCCGCCTCAGGTACTTTTATCTTGTAACCAGAGAAAACATCAAAGAAGAGATTAAATATATTTGAACCTTGGAGAGCGTGGAGTCACAGAAATCAGCTATTTCAAGAAGGAAATGCTCATCTTCATTAATTACTGTTGGCATTTAAGATGAGGACAAAAGCTATCTACAGAGTGGAAAAAAATAAATGATTATTAATCAACCTAGAGGCACTGTAGTAGAAAAGTAGGCAGAAACCAAATGAGAATGGTTTGAGCAGGATAAGCTGAAAAAGTATCAACATATTCAGAAAGTGTAGAAAAACATTTTGAGTATTCTGTAAGGAAAAATTAAGGTGATCTCCCTAGGGTAGGGGGCTTAGAATACTGTAAGATTTGTTTATGAGGCTTTTCTGTTTTTTCATTCTTCTTAAGAAAGAGAAAGTTGGGCAAGCTTGTTTGCTGATAAGAAGACAGTACATCAAGAGAGTCTGTAAGAACAGGCAAAAAAAGAAAAGCCATTCAACATCTTATGATTCTGGTGAACATTTGGATGGTAGAGTGGGATACTGAGAACAGGTGAGGGATTGGCAAGGAGAGGGAAATTTTCTCCTTTTAAAAAAATAAAGAGTATATATGTAGATACGACTTTTGTTTGTTTAATTGTGTACATTTGGTCGTCGGATACACGGAAGATTATATTTTCTCAGGTTGTTCATCAAAAAAAAGTCATTCACTAGGAGTCTGAAGAGTTGAAGATATTTTGAAGAGTAAAGGAGAAAGTGTGCAGGAGAAAGTGTGCAGTTGCAACTGCAGAATTGGTGCAGTGAGTGCACCAAAAATAAGAGAGGAAAAGGAGTGGAGTGTTGAGCACCAAAGTAAGATTTCTTATGATTGATTTGGAGAGGTGCTAACTCATTGTCTGTATGGTTTTCCCCAGCAGAGGTCAACAGGTGTGTAATGGTGAGCTAAATAGAAAAAGAAGGAGAAAGAGGGGAAGGAGGGGAAACAGACAAAGAGTTGCCAGCAGGGTGCTCAGGATTTTGCCTGATTGTCCCCTCCAATACTTTTAATCTCATTAAGTAGGTGCTTTCATTATTTCCATTTTTATTATAGATAAGGGTAAATGGGGCATAGAGGGGTCAAATGAATTGTCAAAACTCTCACAGTTAATACATGCCCAAGCTGACCTGAGCCCTGTATCATCTAACACAAGAGCCTGAATTTCAACCACTGGGTATACTATTGCTTTCTATAAAATCAGTAACGTGCATTCTGTATTTGGAGAAAAACAGTTTTCTTTGGCCTGAAATTGTGGTTTCAGGAGTAATGGTTTATATGATTGAAAGCATAGACAGGAAATAAATTTGTATAAGGTAAATAAAATCAAACTAATGGGCTCTGGGTTTTAATTTCAACTTTGTAGAATTATTGAAGACTTCAGGGTGGAGATACGGTAACATGTATAAACAATAACTTCAGGAAATTTAGTTAGAAAAAAACAGAAAGTGTAGAAATCAATTTTAATTATTTTGTATTAATATAGGATTTTGTCCATAATACCTGCATGAAAATAAATGAATAAACAATTATTGGTTATAAGATGAAGTTCAAATGGTAAAAGATTATTGTAGGGATTTTTTTGTGTGTAACATAAAGATTAAAGTTCTATTCACACCAGTTTATCTAACTGCTGTGTTCATCATCTTCAACATATTCTCTCATGATAATTTACCCAGTCTTTGATTAGCCAAACTTGTGATGGCTAGACTAGAACACAAAGACACAACCAATTAATGAAATTCAATATAAATTCTTACTTAATTTAAATCAAATACATATATTTAAGTAACTTTTTCAAAGCACTGAAAGACTGCTGGTTTGAATATACTTATTATCTTTATACAGTTAAATGTATACATATTTAATTTTGTTGCATATTTTATATATATTCTAAATTGTATGTATGTATATATACATGTATGTACAAATCATATGTATAAATACATACTTGCATATGATAAGGCTTGATGGAAAATACAGAGATGATACATTTTAATAATATGATCACTTTAAAATCAGAAAATTAATTTTGAAAATAAAAAGACTGCATCGTTCTGAGACATTTATATCTCAAACATCATAAAAAAAATGAAGATCATCTCTATAAATTTAGTTCTCACATTTATTGAGTTCTGTGGATTTTCTGGCAGCACAGCCCTTCTGGGAAATGAGTCCCCACCCCCACCCTCATCCCATTTTCTGGGCTCCAGAATGAGCTGCAGTGTTTTTATGTTATCCTGACCTCTTGTTCCAGTTGATTAGTTCAGGAGTTTGCATTTGCTCTAGGATAGGCGAACAAGTCGCTTCCTAAGATCATGAGTCCCTTGAAAATAACAGCATCACCAACAACAAAGCCGCAGGGAGAATAGAACCGATTTACACCGAATAGTTCCAACCAGGGACAGAGAATTCCGGTGCCATTCAATCTTAGTCCTGCTCCTTTTTTGCGTCCTTGTACATATCTGCCTTTCACTTGATTAGAATATTGAAACCTCTGAGGATTTTGCCAGGCAATGGGGACCCCTGTTTTTCTGGAGCAAGATAGCTAGACTTCTGCTACTTAAAATACAAAATTAATATAAGCACCTACTCAGTACAGTTGTTTATATTAATGCAAAGATTCAGTCAAAGATCAGGTAATGTCAGCATGAGGAAGAATAGTTTTAAAGTAATAAAGAATAAAATGCTTTCACCCTTTAAAAATACATTCTGAATGGGTTGGTTAAAATTCTGACTCTCAGCCTACTTAAAAACACCCCAGGTTATAAAACACTAATGTTACAAAGTAAGTGGAGCTCATCTCTAATGAATAGATGTCAATAGATTAGCATTTTAAATATGGGATGACAGCATGATTGCAACAAACATCTGTAAAATTATTGCTTTTCATCTACATTAATTTGCTAAATGACTGCCATGCAAATAGCCCCAAACCATAAATAAAAAAAGCATTCAGGAATCATTAGCAAATTAGACCTTGGTTACCTGATTCAAAAATCAAAAAAGACATTAAGTGTGTCGATGCATAACATACAGTTTTAGAATCTATTGAGGAGGTACACTTTAGTGGAAACCAAGGCCCTTTTGCGTCCAAAGAGAATTTCGGAGAATGAGTGCATGCTGGTTTTCGTGGTTATTGTTGGCTATTATAAAGAGATTGATGTGTATCAGTGTGTTGTAAAAGAATGTTTCCCATGCTGTGACACAGTAGTTACCTTTGAATTTCTGCCTGTGGATATGAATTTGTATATGGAGATTGTTGCACTGCATTGAGTTTATACAGGCACCACAGCTACTGTAACCATCTTGCTGAGAAGTTGATGTCAAAAAGAGAGGGAAAAAAGTCAAAAATATAGGCAACTGGGTAGATAAATATTTGTGTGGCTCTAATTTTTTTTTTATGTTTCACATAGGCCTGTCAAAGATTCAAAAAATACAAATCATATACATATTTAAAAGTTTGTAAATTTGCTTCACTTTAAACCAGTGGTTTTGTTAAAGTTTAGGTTTCATATATTCTACTTAAAAGGAACGTAATTCAGAAAACTTGTATTATTTGGGGCTGTAATTTGTGTTTAATTAGTTGTTTTACTGGGATGAGAACTTTTTAAAATTACTTTGAATGTGTGAACACAGTTCAAAATATTAAATGCAAAAGTTAATAATTCCTTATTTTCTCTAATTGGGTTCTAAGGTAAACAGAATGCATAGTGTTTGAAAACAATAATATTAATAACTACCCTTAGTCACAGCACAGGTACTGCCAGGTGCTGTGCCAAACGTATTAAATCTATTACTTCATTTAATTTCCCAACAGTCATATAAGTAAATTGTTATAATTATCCCAATTTACAGATAGGTAACTATTGCTTGATAATTTAAATAATTTTTCTGAGGTTACAATGTCATAAGAAGTGCTGAGACTTGCTTTAGTTCTAACTCCAGGGAGCACACTGTCAACCAACTTGCAATGTTACTTAAAGAAAGATACTCTGTTTAACCAGGCTCCAGCTCCCTCCTATCCCCAGGTGTCCTGAGCTCAATACATCAAGTCATTCTAATTCCCTAACTCTGTCACATACTCTTATGTGTGCATACCTTGTTAGTGCTGTTTCTCCTTCCTGACATACACTTCCATGTATTATTTTAAGGTTCACCCTCATTCATGCTAAGAGGCTCAGCAGAAAATATTTTCTCTTGTTGTTCCAGAAAATAAACAAAGCAAAATTAAACTAGATGGTCTCTCCTGAGTAAGATGGTGATGCTTTTCTTTCACCGCTGTCCTGTTCCTGTCATATAGCCTTACATTGATTCAATGTATATCAGCCTGTCATATAGGTGGTAAGATCATGGATGTACAGAGCCAACAAGTTTTGCTGGTATTCCTAGTATTTGCATGCTGTCTGCAACACTCTGAATTCTCAATAATGGTTTGGTGTCTAAATAAATGTAGCAAATGCTTGATTTATCCCCTATGATTAAAAATCATAAGATGTCATATTTGTATTCCTGGAAATTATGTCATGGTACTTAAATCATTTCTTATAATCTTAAAATAAGTTCATATTTACTTGCTCTTAGCTGTTTCAGAGAGATACGGTCATGTAATCTCTCTTAAGTCCTCAGGAAGTTTTCTAGTCTTTGCTTATTTTATATTAATAACTATCAAGATAACATCTTTAATACAATTATATAATTCACTTTCATAGCAATCAATCCACTTGTAAATATATGTTAATTTGTGTGATATTCTGTTTTATGTCTGTCTTCCCCAAGTCTTGCATATTCTATAAAGAAAATTCCATGATTTGATAAAAATGTTGTCTTTAGCAACTATCACGGATTATGACACAGAAGTCGAATTCAACTTAAAGAAATAAATATGTTATTTGCCTTATTACTGAGTTTGGAAAAATCAATTTAAGTTTTCTTATTTTGTACAGTCTGGTAATTTAATATAAAGATATTAGAAATTGCCTAGACTGTCTAAATAATAAATGTGAGATTAAATTATAATTAAATTCTAAAAAATTTTTAAGTAATTAGACTTCATTACATCTAGATAAAATAGACTCACTTATGCTATAAAATATTTTATATTATTGAAATTTTAGTATAATCAATGAAACATAAAACTGAATTATGAAAGGTAGGCTTCTAATATGGCAAAGTTTTAATAATTCTAGTCTTCTGAAAGAATCCTCTTGGAGTTAAGGATGACTTGAGATAAAACAGACACAAAAGAATTGAACTTAGGATCATTGCAATGTTATATACTATTTAAATGTTACAAAACAATATAATACACCACAATGTGCTAGAACATGTCAAATAAATGTATAATATTAGGCCACTTGAGACACTATTAATTAAGACCATGCTACATGAATCCTAATAAGGAACATGAAGTACCAATATCAAGCACAGGTCTCATGCTGGCAGCTGCAATAACACTTGTCCCAAAATAGTGAATGTCTTTCCCTTTTAAAAGTAGCTAAGTGTATTACAAAACTATAGATGTGACCATATTCTAGAATAGCTCAATGGTATAATGACTTCAGTTCCAGTTACTTCTTATCAAAGTATGTTTTTCTATTTATAGCAATGTAAGCTGATGATGTAAAAAAAAAAAGCCTGAAGCACACGGCTTTCTAAATGTTTGGAAATTCTATTTTCAGATAATATGTATTTTTGTGAAAGAAGTTCAGAGCATTAGCAAAGCATATTGGTAGAACAGTAACAAACTTGTCCTTTAAGTAATTAGAAAACTGCCAATAGTTTAACCTCATAAGAAACATATGCAAAAACTTATATTTTATATAATTTTGCATACATACATATACACAAATCAACATGAGGTGTTAAGAATGTCTTTAAGGAAAACTAACAGTAAAAAATATAAAGCTAAGGAACTTTGTGTTTTGTTTGCTGTTTTGTTTTTGTTGCATGATGTTGGAAATTACTGCTAAACAGATGAAACTGCTAAAATGTATGATTTCATTAATAGAAAAAAATAATGAATGTTTTACTCCAAAGAATCCTGTTACTGAAGAATGTTTATTAGATGTAGAGAATTACCTGTAACGGTTTAACTTTTCAGATAATGTTGCTAAATAAAACCCTCTTTTTTAGAGAAGAATAAAACAAAAATCTAAAAGTTTGAGGCAAAGTCAAGGGAGATAAAGGTATTAGAGGGTATTTGCCTTCAGAAACCCTTTTTTCTCACCTTTCAGTGTCTCTGTGTAGCTTCCAAACCCTACAGGATAGTATAGGAGAGCAGGGCCAGGCTGCCACTGGCTGCTGGCGCGGACCTACTAGCAGTGCCGGCATAGGGGGCCACTGCTTTCCACCCAAATTCCACCAGGTTTCCTCTTGGTGGAAGTAGAACCACTAAAAGCTTTCTTATATTTAAATAAAATAAGCTCACTTTATTGCTGGAATCAAAAAACGGAAGATATTAGTATATATTACATAAAAATATATGAATCTGAAATTAAATTTTATATGGACATATAGTTAACATTAATGTAATACATGTACACATACATACAGATAGATACCTACATATATACATGTGCAGAAATATATAACAACATATTTGCATGTGTATTTATGGAAAAACAAAGTGTTGAAACAGTCATTTGTTATATTTTTAATAGTTAATGCAAAAAAATTTTCAGCAGAAAAAGAACATTTACAAGTGAGGATTTATGATACCTTTTGAGCTCTTCTAATAATGGCTTATATATTCTCAGGGAATAGCTAGATATGTTTGGAAAATCTGATGAACCATATTTCACTTTATCACAATTCTTTGTATTTAATAATACTGTCAGTGCTATAAAATGTTTTAATACATGAATTGTTAATATTATAAAGATTAATAAAATTATAACATCTAGGAGATATATTTCAATTAGGTGGCTAACGTAACATTTTTTAATGCAAATTAAATTTTATACTAAAATAAGAATAAATAATGCTAAGATAAATTAGAAATATAAATATACATTTATGATTTGTATGTGGTTCACCTTTTCTAGTCCTGTCTCTTAAGGATCCACAGATGCTGTGATCATTGCTACCATCACTATACATGTAGAACACTTCATGTTATAACCATATTTGGTTTTCAATGCTATAATACTTTAATAAGCAAAAGGTTCGTTGGCATCATACCATATCATTCTTGATATCATACCTCTAGACAGAGACAAATTCTGATTAACATAATAATGCTCAGTATTGCTAGAAAACAAGGTGTTTTCAAACTATCCAGGGAGTGTCAAAATAAAAATTAAACCATTTTAAAGCTATTTTACTGACCAAATTGGGAAAATGTGATCATCAAAATGAGAATAATAATTATAATTAATTGTCAAAATAAAGTATTATAAAAATCATGTGTCCTTAATAAAATTCAGGAAGAGAAAATTTAGTGGCGATTGTAGAAACAGGTAAAACTGAATTGATGTTTGTAATACATAAAAGGAAGTGGTTGGTCTTTAAATTAAATCTTGATGGAAGAATGTTAACATATGCTAGTATTCTATTAAAAAATCTCCAGTACATATTAGATTATGTAATGTGGATTTATAGTATACTCTGTTGTTAGTGGGGAATGGGAAGTGGAAAAGATCTATTCCTAATAGATCGGAAAATATCACAAATAGTTGTTACTAGTGGTTACAGATACAGATGAGATAGAAAGCTGCTCTAATAGTGTATCGCAAGATAATGTATTGGTTAAATGTCCTGATAGAAGTATCAAAGGTATAGGCTTAATCTATGTGATTCTAAAAGAAAAATAAAACTCAAAAAAAAAAAAAAAAAGAAAAAGAAAACTCTAAGTTTCATTAATCATTATAACTATTTACTCAAAAGACACACTGAAGGACAAAATAATGCATCCAGAGGTGGTCAATATCTAATATTGGCCTGTACCATGTAACACTGAAGTGGTTAAATCTGAATAATATATGTGGGTTTTAGGAAGCTAAACTTTTAAGACATAAAGTGATTAAAAATTATGTTACTTCCAATTGAATGTGGCTAAATATATCAGCAATTATCTGTGTTATTTTGTTGTAGCTTTTTTTTTTTCCTTCTGACAATGTCTTGCTTTGTTGCCCAATCTAGAATGCAGTGGTGTAATGAGGGCTCACTGCAGCCTTAAAATCCCGGGCTCGGGGAATTCTTCCACTTTACCTGGGACTACAGGAATGTGTCACCATATCTGGGTAATTTTTGTTTGTTTGTTTGTTTGTTTGTTTTCTGTAGAGATGGGCTCTCACTATGTTGCCCAGGTTGGTTTTAAACTCCTGGGCTCAAGCAGTTCTCCCACCTCAACCTCCCAAAGTGTTGGGTTTACAGGCGTGAGTCACCACACCAGTCAATTGTCGATTCTGACAAGAATACTGTAAAAGAGGTTTTGACAACTAAATATAAATGTGTATCTGTATCTACCTATATATATCTATCATCTATGTACATACGTATGTATTTCCCAGTATACCTCATACCTGGTCAAACTATAAGACAGTCACAATCTATAAATTGCAAAATTTGTGTAAAATATTATAAACAACTGAGATCAGGCAGAATGAATGAAGATTAAGTTGGAGAGAATGATGAAAGTGAAAGTGAAATTTGAGAGCAAGAAGAGATCAGGTAGAGCAGACCTTTTAGAAGCTAGCAGCAAAATCTTTTCAAAAGAGAGTTATGCCTTGAGGTGTAAATACTGTATCACTTATTTGCTGCAACAGGAACTTGGGTGAGCAGGCTTGTGGAGTGGATTCATGTAACTGAAGCAGAGGAGTATTCACAGAGATGATGCAAATATTCAGAAATCAGTATGTCTCTGAAGCAGTTGGAAATTGACAATTTAACATGTGGCATCCATCTATACTTAAATAACGCCATGGCCCTCCTCCACGTATAGGAATTTATCAAAAAAACAAAAACAAAAACAAAAAAACCTTCAGCAAATTTCCCAGCTTCAGAGCCCTCCTTAAACTTGTCTATTGTTCCTAAACTCATTTCATATTCTTCCTAAATATAGCACAAAGTTTAATCATCTCTCTCTCTTTCTCTCTTCACTCTATATTCATTACTCCTTTTACACTTTTCATCATGTTTTCTCTTCCTATAATATTCTCTTTGCACTGTATTCCTCCACCCTCCATCTATCATGAAATACTCAACTAAAATAGCACTCTCTCTTTTCAACTTTCTGTGACTACTCAAAAATTCATTGGCTCCTCCAAATATTTTTTAAAATAAAACAATTGAATTTTAATCTCAATCATGTTCTATCTTAAATTACTAATTGTGTCAGTCTTAACACTACAACAGAATATAAGCCACTAAAGGCTGATTAATCAATTATCTTTTTAGTTAGAGAAGCACAAACTATCTGATATTATAAGGAAAAGTATTTATTATAGGAAGTGGCCCTGTGTCAATATAGGCAGAGCTCAGGACATAGAGACCTGGAAGTCTTTGGGGGCTGAGCTGGGGAATCAAACAAATCATCAACTAATCTTTCCGAAGCATCTACACGGGTGAAAAGGCAGAGACATGCTGGAAGCTACATATGTCCAGCTGTCAAAGTCAGAGTACATAGGGAAACTTGTGGAGTGGTTTATGGGAAACTGTTGTCTCTGTATAGTGACCACTGCCTAGTGTCTGTTGGTAGGCCGAGGGAAGCACCTGTGCAGTAGAGGTGACCCATAGTCAGAAAGATGGGCTAGACATGCAGCAGAAGAGCAAGAGGAGAAGCTGAAAGCCACCATTGTATCTGCCATCAGTACTTCTGATCACAACAGAGATTTATGACCACTGTTTTACTTCTACCTCCCAAATTTCATGTGAATTATTCACTAGCAGCCTTTATTCTGATACCATACTGGATAGAGAATTCCCAGATTTACTAAACTGAAAATATAATTAAACACAGTAAATTAAATAGAGTTCCAGTGCACTTAAGAACAATAGACATCATTGGTTCTTTCTCCACTTCACTCATTATACATTTATTGACCATCCACATATTTATTTGTACTATCATTAAAATGGAAATCAGCAATATTTTGGAAACCATTATTGTGCAGCCTGTAATATAGGGAAACAAAAAAAATGATTGACATCTAAGCATATATAATGTTAGACATTGCACATTTTAAATTTGTACATCAAATATTCATAAAATAAGTAGCTAACAATATTCTCCACTTACTAGAACCAATGACTACTTCTTTCTTTTCTGCTTTTTTTTTTGAAGTTCAGTATAAACACTAACACAGTAATTTAAAATTATGATGAAAATGTTAGCCATGGCTCAGTAACTAAATCATCCCAAACAATTTATATAGTAAATAATTCTATTGTATTGAATCATCATTCCATAGTATGCTGTTTTCAAAAAACGATGACAAATATAAGCAATCAAACACAGTAAATTTATTTTCATTAGAAAGCTTTAAAATTGCAATTCTGTATTACTTTCTAATCTTCTTATATGTAACCTCTAGGAAGTGCTGGAAGATGAGAGGCACACAGATTGCCTGTCTGCTTCTTATTTCCTCCCCTAGGATTTTTCTCCTGCTTCCAGCAAGCTTAAAATAATCTCTACATAAACAAATCTATTCTTTTGTATTTCTTAGCCTTATCTATCAAGTCCATTTCAAGAGTGTGGATATGAACAAAATAATGATGTGGATTGAGAGATTCACTAAGACTTAAACCAGACTTGAATATTAATGCAGTAAGTGCTTGGCTTTGGAGGAAGCAAATCAGAGGAGAGAACTATACTGACATTTTTATAATGATACTAGATAGTAGATCTTATGTTGGTTTCAGTCAAATAAATAAATAAATTAGACAAAATAGACCAGATTTTATAGTAAATATGAGGAATTTACTCAAAGTTATAGCGTGCCTAATAGCATTTTCTATATATACAATGTTAAAAAGTTTAGCAATATATGTTTCATTCCCACAAATTATACTGGGGCAAAAGTAAGCCAGACATTCAGAAATATCTTCATCATATACTCATCAGATCATCAAAGTATACAAAACCAGGAGATCTGAGATGGGCAAAGCCCAGACTACCCTGTTAGATGACAGGAAGACCTTGAAATTGTAATAAGCATTTCCTGAAGTTTCTATGGAAAAAAATATGACACACGCATACAGGTGCATACACAAACACTAAATACACGCACACACACACACACACACACACACACACACACACGTATAAACACAAGCCATTAAAATAAAAAAAATGAGGTAATGAAATTAATACCCTGTATGTATAGATGTCTATGTGATTTCTGTTAACAAAAAAAGCTATTAAAGGTAACATACATGTATTTTTGAAGTAATATTCAATAATATTTATATTTAGAGATAAAACTTTATTTAATCTACATAAAGGCATAAGTTATAATTTTGTCTTTTCTTTTTTAGCTTTTATATATTATTGTAGTTTCCCAAGGAAAAATTCTAGAAATTATAAACATTTTATATATATATAATATAGATATATTTATAATAATTACACATGTAATGGGTAGAAAATAATCCAACTTGTTATATTTTTTCAATTCAAATAACAAGTGAATAAGTAGATTTTATAATAAAAGTATGAATGAACAAACAAAACCTGGATATAAGGAAAGTCCTATTCATTTTTGTTCCCATGCTACAAGAAAACAGAAATGTAACAAAGGCAAATATATCTTATGATCAATCTTTAATTATCTCTGTGTTTTATTTACAAAATCAGCAGATTTATTTCTAAGTATATTTCTTTTGACGATAATAGATAACATGAGTCCATTTTAACAATCTACAATGTTTGAGTAAGAGAAATAAGAATATTTTTAATAGTATATAAATAATCCACCTATGGCTTTTTTTAGTATTTGAAGTTTACTATTTTGCAAGTTTCTCTGTAGTCATTTTCTCTTCCTCTCTTAAACAAAAGAAAGGATGTTCTCTTGACATCTGTGGAATGTTCCAAAACTGGAAGGTGCCTGCCTACACTCTTATTGTTTTGTTTCATTTATTTTTTATTAGCTTATCTTATAAATTGATAGATAAAATTGTACATTATTAACATAGACAACATATTTTGAAGTATATACATTGTAGATTGATTATATCTAGCTACATACATATGCATTGCCTTACTAGTTATTATTTTGTGATAAAGATTCTGTAACAAATTTAAAATAGAAAGTGACTATATTCTTTAAAATCATTTCATCTTCATATTTGTCTATCATTATGCATTTCAGAAGGCAAATGGGAAAGATTCAAAGGATCACTGAATAATCTTTTTATTTGCAAACATTTATTGTATTATTTACATAGGATTATGTTCAATAAAAAGAAATCTCAAATTGCAATTGACAAATACAAGACATACCAGATTTTGTGTTAATAATTTAATAGTTATACCAAAACGTACTTAATGGGCTCTCTTTCTATATTAAAATACTTCACAGATAATATTTTGTCACTTTAATTCAATGTACCATAATAAATGTATTACATAGTTTAAGTCTTATATGATGAGACAATACTGATTTCTTATTGCTTTCTCAATTTAACTCCAGGACACTTTAGTGATAAAGGGAATAAGAAGTTGCTTTGACCTTCCAAGTGTGGGCAAAAGACTCTCTACTTTATTTTTGCAGTTGTCAATAAAATGCAATTAAGATTGTCAGATTTAGAAAACAAAAACACACAGCATGCCCAGCTAAATTTTAATTTCAAAGGCACATGATTTTTAGTATATTTCGAATATATGCAAGTGGCATACTTATATAAAGTCATTGTTTAACTAAAATTCACATTTAACTGGGCAGTCTGCATTTAATGGGTAGAAAATAACCCAACTTGTTATATTCATTTCAATTAAAATAACAAGTGAATAAGTAGATTTTATAATAAAAGTGTGAATGAACAAACAAAACCTGGAATATAAGGAAAGTCCTATTCATTTTTGTTTCCATGCTACAAGAAAACAGAAATGTAACAAAGGCAAATATATCTTATGGTCAATCTTTAATTATCTCTGTGTTTTATTTACAAAATCAGCAGATTTATTTCTGCTTTGGTAACCACAGCTCCAAATCTGACCTTAAAAACTCTATTTTAATAGCTGTGACTATCATTCCGCTACAGAATTGTAAGTGGTTCTGTGATGTGGAAAACCACTGAAGGTTTCAAATGAAGCCACCAAGCTGTTTTTGTTTTCCATATAAAATAAGCCAAGCAAAATGCCTTCATAGGTGGGAATATATTACAGGAACTGACAAATCAATTATAATTGATTTACACGTGTCTTTTTATTACATATTATGGTGAATTTAACAAATTCATTATGAAATACAAATATGCACATCTGCTAAAAGAACCATCTAGTAAGAACAGTTTAAAACAAAGCATAAGAGGAATTGACTTGTCCTTTTGTATCCTAGGGAAAAAAGGACTTGGACCTGCTCTTACTTTTTCTCCTCAGGCCAGCTAGTTAAGTTCAGTGCCTTTGTTCCTCAAAAGACAACATGCAGATAAATATGTCCAGTTGCAAAGGTATTTAAAAGTTAAAACATGATGATAAATGTGAAAGCAAAAACTGAAGTATAAACAAAGATATGCATATAAAAATATCAAAATGTCATGTATTTTGGTCATTGAACTGAATCAACTTAAATAATCATTATTTGGTTGAAGGAAAAAATAAGTTATTCCTAAATCTATATGTGAATAATCTTTTTTCATATATGACACACATTATTTGTTATTCACGTTTTGCCAAAAACTATTTTTTTTAGAGAAATTAAAAAAGACTTACAGACATCACAACAAAGTAACCATAGCTGACTTTGCATTTCATATGAAGCACTTGGAACAGTATTATGATAAAATATGAATACATATGTTACAATATGATACATAGTCATCAATGAGTATCAAAAATTCTCTTAATATGTTTATATTTTTATAGATATATCTATCTTTATAATGATACATATGTCACCAGAACAACCATTTTTGGAACAATTTAAAATATCATCGTGGGCCTACTAAAGTTATCTCATTCTTGATTTTCACTATTAATAAGTTTATTACATTCATTTGGTTTTACATAGAAAAAACTGAATTTCTTGTTACTTAACTAAAATGTACTTAAACTATTTAGAGAATCTCTCACTATTTGTCTAGATTCCTCATAACAATGTATCTTTTTAACAGCTTTTATTGCAATCATATTTTTCAAAAGTTGTGAAAATGGCTAATGAGTCCTGTATCTCTAAGAAAGTCCTCTTAAATAAGTAATCACTTCTCAAATCTTTCTATGTAGTTTTTCAGTGACATTTTAGTTATTATGCAGCATAAATGATCTACTTTCATTAAAATATTAGTTTTAATGCAGGTGTTTCTTTGGTAGAATGTTATCAAAATAAATAAAACGTAGGCAAGCTAGCCAAAACATAACATTTATTAAATAATTTAACACAAATTCTGTAATTCTAATTCTTTTCAAAGCACATCTTCTTTCTTTCATAGTTGTTTATTATAAACATTTAATCAAATTTTTGTGGGTGTCATTCCAGTTTTTTCTTGAATAGACTTGTTTTTAAAGAGCATTGTAATCACAACAGTCGTTAGACTGTAGTCATGTCATATATGATCAATTAAATAAGCCTAGAAATCTAATTTGCCACACAATAATTATAATTAATAATATTGTGTTGCATACTAAAATTTTTCTAAGAATGTAGGTTTTAGCTGTTCTTACACCCTCCGAGTAAAAAATTAAATATGCGAGATGATAAACACGTCTATTGTGTTGGCTATAGTAATCATTTCATTTTATATTTATATATCAAAAAATCATGCTGTACGCTTCAAATATGTGCGATAAAAAATAATACAACGAACAGTCCACAACCTATGTATGTGTGTATGTGTATATGCATGCACAGTTAGTTTTGGCACATAGGTGTTTGATTCTCCCCTGGACCAGTAAGAATAATTGTAGCCAGGTGCAGTGGCTTATTCCTGTAATATCAGCACTTTGGGAGACTAAAGCGGATGGATCATGAGGTCAGAAGATCGAGACCATCCTGGCGAACACAGCGAAACCCCATCTCTACTAAAAATACAAAAATTAGTCAGGTGTGGTGGCAAGTGCCTGTAGTCCCAGCTACTCAGGAAGCTGAGGCAGGGGAATCGCTTGAACCTGGGAGGTGGACATTGCAGTGAGCCGAGATCATGCCACTGCTTTCCAGCCTGGCAACAGAGCAAGACTCAAGCAAGAAGGAAGGAAGGAAGGAAGGAAGGAAGGAAGGAAGGAAGGAAGGA
>NW_012114644.1:1870187-1886338 GCF_000951035.1 Colobus angolensis palliatus
GAAGGAAGGAAGGAAGGAAGGAAGGAAGGAAGGAAGGAAGGAAGGAGAAAAAAGAAAACTAGGATAATTGTTATAGATGGTATGGGCTAGACTCCTTCAGAGCTCTCTCAAGATAATAGTAAAACAGTCTGGGTCCCTGTAATCTCAGAACATATCCTCTAAAATTAAGAGAGATTTTGTTGATTATTATAAAAATTGATGGTTAAAATCAGTGGTAAGTAAAAAGAAATGAAATGTATATGTGATTGTGTCAAAGGGAAAGAACAAGAGATGTTTTTAATAAATTAATGGAAATTTGTAAAACCAGAAGGAAATTATAATAATGATAAATTTAAATCAGTAAAACTCAGACTTAAGATTGTTTTGTGGCCATTAGAAACCAAAGGTAAGAGAAGTTGAAATTTGAATAGTTTTACTAAAACACTAAAATCACAACAGATTATCAATCATAATCAATATGTGCAGATTCCTAATATAGCTTGTGAAGCAAACACAATCAGAATATAAACATAAGAGAAGGTAGAGCTTCCTTAGAAATATGAGGGATCAAAAGGAAAAAGCAGTAACACCAGATAAAAGTTTTCGGGATGCACAGAATCTACGTTCATTTTTCCTAATCTTGGTTATGCTCTCCCACATTGGAAAAACATAAGTAGAATTTTAAAAAAGATGATTGATAGGGAGAAGAGGGAGATTGAAATAGATAAACAGATGATTGATAGATAGATAGATAGATAGATAGATAGATAGATAGATAGATAGATAGATTAGATAGAAGGATTAGATAGATACACGTATGTGGAGGTGTGTGATGAAGTTAATTAATATAGGCAATGAATAAATAATTACCATATATACATATAATGGGAAAGTAATATTTTAGTCACAGTAACATTTTAATATATGAAATAAAATATATAGATTCGCTTATTCCACTTTCCATTGTTTTGGGAAAAATAATATGTTTATTTTTACTCTATCTCTAATTCTAAAACTCACAAAGTATGATGATTCCCTCATATTTCCAGTGTTTTAAGAGATTTCCTCATATTGATAGACGCATTATTTTTCTTGCTGGCCAGTAGTGAATGAGAATCTGTTATTTTTAAATAAATTACTCTTTTAAATCACATAAAATTATTTTTTAACAAGAATCATGAACAATCTAAAATGGTTTGCACTATTGAATTTTTCAGCAATACTTTGTTGTAGATTAACAAGAGTAAACTTATGTTTTTGAACCACTACAAGTTCTTAATTTGTGGAGTTTAGTGTGAATTTATATACTAGTGCATTCTGTATCTCTCATGCAGGATGTTTCAAAAATATTATAAACTTGTTTACAAAATAACTTGTAAATTTTACTACCCATTTTAGTTTTCATTTTTGGTTGTCTTTCTCTTTCTTTGGATATATAAAAGACATGAAACAATTCACTGTATGCTATAATGATTGCTTTTCTAAATTATTTGTGTGATCTTTTTGCAGATATAGACAGCACACAAATTACTTGGTTTTAGTAGACTATAAACATGAGTGCTGACACATTTTGTATGTGTTAAGTTGCCTTTAAAGACAAGTCAGGAACACTAATAATTTTCTATCTCTTTAGAAAGCTGAACATCACCAAACTCTTTATGACTCACAGTAAAATATCCTCAGATGCATACAGACAACCTATTTTACAATTTACAACATGTTTTAAAAATTTGCTCAAATGTATGTAGTTAATAGCCACTCTGCCATGATCAATTACTTCTAGAAAGCCCCTTAAGCCAAGAAAAAAAAAAAAGAGTTTTAAAAAACTATATACGACTTTAATTTTTTTGACTTACTTCCACATCTCACAGGGGTAGAATAATTTCTAACACACTATCACTCCAACAAAGTACATCAATAACTGGCTAAAATATATAAACTGAAGATACTGAGTACAATGATGACACCAAGACCCGTGGGATGCAAAAGAGAAAAGGGTAGCACATTGAGACCAAATAAGCTTCTAATTTTTCATCAGCTTATGGGAATAAAGATTTCAAATATCTCCTTTTCTTTGGAAAGCTGAGTTTGGGTTAATCGTTCATATCTGTTTTGCTGTAAACTTAATAAATGTTAACTATGATACTAGACAAAACTGGTGATGATAAAAATGAGTTCCAGTTGATAACCTGCATTGTAATTTGGAATGCATTAAACCAATTATACATTACTATTGGGGATTCATAGCTTTGGGCATTCCTAAATGCAATGTAACTCGTAACTAAGAGTTCATCTTCCTAAGTCCATAAAGCTATGCCTATAAGAATATTATAAGACAGAATAATTCCTATATGGGTATCTCATGTACCAGTCCCTGAGGTCTCATTCACTCACATTAAGCTTTCATTGGGAGTCCAACATAAAAGACACTACTGATTCAACTCAACTGGAATTCTGGGTTTCCTGCCCTGTAGAGTAAGTAAATTTGGTACCAGGGATGGCCTACATTTGAGTTTAATTGTCTTGTTTAGTCAAAGTGGCAATTCCAGAAGAGGGCATTTTAAATACATTCACCAATATCCATCTGCACTAGTAGAAACCAAATCTAAACTTTAAAATAGCATGTTGTGTGCATGTGAATTGATCATTGGGCAAAGGAGACAGAGTTGGATTTTGGGGTTACTGAAGTAGGC
Organism: Colobus angolensis palliatus; assembly: GCF_000951035.1. Lineage (NCBI taxonomy): Eukaryota > Metazoa > Chordata > Mammalia > Primates > Cercopithecidae > Colobus > Colobus angolensis. The sequence goes on from NW_012114644.1 coordinate 1,872,860, forward strand.
TGGAATTCAAAACTCAGCCATTTAGAAGAAATGACATTTCAGAAAAGTGAGTCAAAATTTCTGTGTACAATTCCCTCCCAATAGTTTGTTAGTTCTTTAGACTTCTGAACACTGTTGGAGAGACTAAGAATCCATGCAGAAAATTAATAAATGGAGCAAATATTTCAGTAGTCTTATGTTACTTGAAGTATTAAGTTGGAGAAGACTGTATAAATATCCCAGTCCTTCAATTGAGACTGACGGCAGCAGCTGCTAATCTGGATTTGCTGCTGTGGGGATGCCAGCTGCAGCATGATTGGGGCTACATGCTCTGTGGAGCTGGAGGGGGCCAGGAACAGGAGAAAGCCTCATCCCCTACTGAGTTGCAGCGTGGGTGCCCCGCACTCCTAGGCACAGCTGCAGTTGTGCAGCCACAGCTCTGGATCCAGGCATCCCTGTGCTCTCAGGGGCCCAGGAAACCCCCCTGCCCCTAAAGTCTTGAACGTATCTGTTCCCTCTCCCTGTGCCTGCTCTGATGTTGTAGCAAAGTTGAAGCTAAGCCCAGAAACTGTCAGGACCCCGCCAGGTGTTCATGTGCTCAGGACAGTGCGTACACACCAACCCTCCCACTGCCTCAGTCTCCTCAAAAATTTGAGCACTGATGAACTCAGTGAGGGAAGCTGGGGGCACTGAGGGCAGCTCGGCACGAACCTGCAGGTGCTCCGCAGCATGAACGGCCCAGGTGCTGTGGATGGCATGTTGATGATGGCAGGAGACAGACAGGCTCCTAGGCACAAAGGAGCAGGACCCTGGTGAAATCCTATCTTCAAGCCATGGCTGGCCCGAAGCTTGACTGACAGTTCTGGATGGAGTCTAGGTCCCAGAGTGAGAACTTTTGGTGCTTTTTCCAGGCCTGCCCATGGCCACCCATGAATGAATTAGCATGCACTTTCTGCCTTTTGAGCCCAAAAAAACTTTGGACTCAGCCAGACTTGGACAGACATCAAGACTACCAGCTTTGGGAAGGAGCTACCCACTTTGGGTCTCCTTGATTCATTGGGATGACCTGACTGTGAAAAGGAGCTACCCATTTCATGTCTCCTGAGATCTATTCTGTCACTTAATGAAGCTCCTCTCCACCTTGCTCATCCTCTAATTGTCCACCTACCTCATTCTTTCTGAATGCATGACAAGAACTCAGGACCTGCTGAATGACAGCACTGAAAGAGTGGTAACTCCTACAGGGCTGAAACACCCCCACATTCACCACATTGAAGGTGGTGAGAAGGAGAGAAGAGCTGTGGCCCTTCAGGGAGCCCACATCTAGGGATTCCCTGAGCTTGGGTTATGACACTGTCTTTGGGGCTCTGCTTCCAGGTGCCACTGCATTCCCCTCATCCAGATGTAGATGCCTGCTCTGCTGCAGCTGCTGACATGCCTGGCTGTGCACAGTGGCCCTCACTACCCAGCGCCTGGCTCGCCCTTGGCAGGTGAGAGATCTGGGCTGGCATCACAAGCTTAGTGCAGCCTGCCAGGCTGAGTGGATGAAACAAGCCAAGTGGGTGTGAGCAATACCCAGGCAGAAGGTGGCACCGACCACAGAGGTTTCCAGCTGGTGAAGCAACACCCCAACAATCCTGTGACAAGATCACATAAGAGCAATTCATAGAGTAAGAAAACTACACCTTAAGAATAAAGACAAACCAGAAATATATCAGCCTTAATAAACTATATAACACAGCCTCAACTGCGTCAAGATAATATGCTTTTATATATGTATTTTTGACAAAAGAAAAATGAATTCTCACTGAAGGAAAATGTCATCTAGACACTGTATATTCTTTTCCTGTGCAATGTCTAAAATTCAATAAAAAAAAGTCAGCAAGCATGCCAACAATTGGGATTCCATGACTTAAAACTGGAGAGAGATCAAAAGACAAAACTCACACACACACACACACACACACACACACATTATCCAGAAATTTGAGATATCAGAAGAGATTTTTTTAAATTATAAGTAATACTTTTAATAAATCACAGATTACGAAATGGAAAATTAAAAATATTATTTAGTCTATAAGGAAAAAGCTTACTCAAATCTTTTTAGGGGAGAAAATGGTATTTGAATGTAAATTCTAAAACTAGATCAATTTAAAATTAAAAATTACATATTCAATAGAAGGGTATATAGCAAATTACAAACAAGAAAATGCTGGAGAATTGGAATATCCATCAGTGTTAAAATAATTGAATTACACACAGAAATAAAGAGGAATAAGAAAAAAGCAAAAGTGAAATATTGTACATGGTAAAAATATTGACATATTATTATGACATCAGGAGAAAAACATGAAAAGGAAAAGCATAGAAGCAATATTTGAAGAAATATTAGCTTACATATCTCTTAATCTGATGAGACATCTGACCCTATATTTAAGTTTTATGAACTCCAAGCAGTATGAACACAAAGAAAACTGCGAATAGGTATGCTGTAGTAAAAGTGCTTAAAATTGAACACTGAAATTCTTAAAGGCAGCCATAAGTACACACACACACACACACACATTATGCTTATGGAGCAACTGTAAGATTGATAGCAGACTTTTCAATGGAAACTGTAAAATATATAGAAAACTAACCCTAACACAAAATAACTGCTCACTTGGAATTATATACTCCATGAAAGTTAGTACAGATAAGGGTGAAATAATGGCATTTTCAACCAAACAAAACTGGAAGAATGTAAATTATCACCAGAAGAACTTCATTAAAGGGAACATAAATGGATATTCTCTAGACACAATAGGAAATTAACCCATGTGCAAGCAAGAAAATGCAAGAAACATGTGAATCATTGGGAAATGTGTGAAAATCCAAATTTATATTGTTTAAAACAATAAAAACTTCATGTGTGGTTTTAAATTTATATAGAATTAAAATATCTGAAAATGATAGTAGAAAAGATGAAGGGGGGGACTAGAATCAAAATAATTTTAGCTTTTTCATTGTCTAGGGAGTAATAAAAGTACTAATCAGACTCTAGTATGTCAAAGAAGCATATGGTAGTCCCTGAGATAATTCTAAAAGATTAATACAGAATGAATAATTAGAAAGTTGGAGGTTGGAACAGGATGGATGAATAGAAGTTTCCACTGATCGTCTTCCCCACAGAAAGAGCAAGTTAACAACTGTTTACCCAAAAATCACCTGTATAAAAACAAAAATATCAAGTGAGAAGAGAGGAAAAAATAAAGAGGACTTTATCTTGTAATTTGGATAGCAGCCCAGTCACACCAGGATAGGACATTGGGCAGAGTCATGATGCCCACATTTCAGGCCCTAGTTCCTGGATGAACTTTCTAGACATACCCTCATCCAGAAAGGAAAGAGAAGGATTTAGTACTGGGAGGAATCATCATCAACTGACTAAAGAGACGTTGGGCCCAGAAACCAGGTAGTAAATACCATGAGCTTTGGGTGAGACTCTGAGATATGCTGGCCTTAGGTGTGACCCAGCACATTCCAAGCAGTGGTGGCCATGAGGAGAGAGTACTGCTTGAGAAAAGCAGAAGGAAAATTAAAGAGGACTTTTTCTTAGAGTTTAGATACCAGCTCAGCCATGGAGGGGAGGAGTTCTTGGGATCCCCAAGTCCAGGCTGTGGATCTGTGATGGCATTTTTGGAACTACCCTGGTCCAGAGGTGAGCCCACTGCCCTGAGGGTGAGTCCCAAGCCAGACAGCATTCACCACATACTGACCAAAGCACACGTGGGTCATAAGTAAACATTAGCAGTAATCTGGCAGTGCTGACTGTGGACCTCTGGTGGTGATAGACATAGAGAGAGACACTTCTGCTTGTCGAAAGGGGAGGGAAGAGAGGAAGGAACATCATCTTTTGGTTTCAGTGGCAGCCCAGCCACAGTAGAATAGAGTACCAGGTAGATTTCTAAGGTTTCTGACTCTAGGCCATGGCTCCTGGACACCATCTCTGGGCATGCCCAGGGCCTGGGGGAACTCATCATCCCGAAGGGAAGGACGCAGACTAACTGGCTCTACCATCTGCTGATTTTAGAGACATAGGGCCTTGAGTTTACATTAGCAGTAGCAAGGTAGTGATTACAGTTGGCCTTGGGTGAGACCAGTGATATGCTGAATACAGATCTTAACCAGAACAGCACCAGTAGTGCTGGTCACACGGGTACTTCAAGGTTTTTAATAATCAAACTCTCAAAGGTCAAGGATAAAGAAAGGATCTTAGAAGCAGCAAGAGGGGTGGTGGCTCATGCCTGTAATCCCAACACTTTGGGAAGCCGAGATGGGCGGATCAAGAGGTCAGAAGATCGAGACCATCCTGGCTAACATGGTGAAACCCTGTCTCTACTAAAAATACAAAAAATGTTAGCCGGGGGTAGTGGCGGGCACCTATAGTCCCAGCTACTCCAGAGGCTGAAGCAGGAGAATGGCTTGAACATGGGAGGCGGAGCTTGCAGTGAGCCGAGATTGCGCCACTGCACTCCAGTCTGGGCAACTGAGCGAGTCTCCGTCTCCAAAAAAAAAAAAAAAAAGCAGCAAGAAAAAAAAATATACAGAAATTTCAACATGTCTGGTAGTAGACTTCTCAGTGGAAACACTGTAGGTCAGGAGAAAGTGGTATTTAAGGTTCTGAAGAAACAAACAAACACAAAAACAAATTTTTACCCTAAAATAGTAAATTAGCGAAACTATCTTTCAAGCATGAAGGAGAAATAAAGACTTTCCCAGACAAAAAAAAAGAAAAAAAAAAAACTGAGAGAATCCATTAATACCAGACCTGTACTACAAAAACTGTGAGAGGGAATACTTCAATCTGAAAGAGATGGACATTAGTGAACTGTAAGAAATCATCTGAAAGAACAAAACTCACAGAAAAGTGCACAGAAAAAGACAGAATGTTATAGCAATGTAATTTTGGTGTGTAAACGTGTATCTTAGGTAGAAAAATGTAAAGATGAACTGATAAAAAGTGACTATATAACTTTTCAACATATAGACAATAGAAACAACAAGAATAAAAGACATAAATAAAAAAGATATAAATAGAAAGTGTAAAAGATATAAATAGATATAAGATATAAATAGAAACAACAAAAAGTTTAAAAGCGGGAGGATAAAGTGTAAAGTTTTTGTGGTTAGTTTGCAATCAGTGTTTTCACCAGTGTAAAACAATCAGTTATAAGATAGTATTTGCAAGCATCTTGGTAACCTCAAGAAAATACAATGGATACATAAAAAATAAAAAGCACGAAATTGAAAGATACCAGTAGAGGAAATCACAGAGAAAGGGAAGAAAGAAGGAAGGAAATGAGGAAAAAGATTCCTCAAAACAACCAGAAAACAAATAACAAAATGACAGGTGTAAGTCTTTATTCATTATTAATAACATTGAATGTAAATGGACTAAAGTCTCCAAACAAAAACATAGAGTGACTGATGGGTATAGGAAAAATAAATTCAATAACCTGTTCCCTACAAGAAATACACTTTATCTAGAATGACATACCTAGACTGAAAACAAAGGGAAGGAAACCAAAAATAGCAGGAGTGTCTATACTTAGAAGAGACAAAAATGATTTCAACACCAAAACTATAAGAAGGTCACTACACAATGATAAAATAATCAATCCAGTGAGAGGATACAACAATTGTAAATATATATGCCCCCAACACTGGAAAACCCAAATATATAAAGCAAATAATACTAGAGCTAAACAGAGAAATAGTCTCTGATAAAATCATATCTGGAGACTTCAACATTCAACTTTTAGTGTTGGACAGATCGTCCAGACAGAAAATCAATAAACTTTGAAGTTAATCTACACTATAGACTAGCAGATATTTACAGAACATTTCATTCAACAGTTACAGAATATAGATTCTTCTCCTCAGGACATGGATTATTCATAACAGTAGATCATATGTTAGGTCATAAAACAAGTTTTAACATATTCAAAAAATTGAAATAACATCAAGCATCTTCTCTGACCACAATAGAATAACATTAGAAATCAATTACAAGAGGAAGTTTGGAAACTATACAAACATCTGAAAATTAACAATATCCTCCTAAATGACACTAGGTTAATGAACAGATTAAAAAACAATTTGAAAAATTTTTTGACCAATGATAATGGAAACATAACAGGCAAAAACCTATGGAATACAGCAAAAGGAATAGTAAGAGGGAAGTTTGTAGCTATAGATGCTTACATCATAACAGAAAAAAACTTCAAAATGAGCAACCTAGTGAAGCCTCTTAAAAAACTAGAAAAGCAAGAGCAAAGCAAATACAAAATTAGTAGAAGAAAAGAAATAATAAACATCAGAGGATAAATGAGGTTGAAATGAAGAAAACAATCCAAATAATCAATGAAACAAAAAAATTAGTTTTTTGAAAATATAAAGAAAATTGAAAAACCTTTAGCCAGACTAAGAAACAAAGAGAGACTCTAATAAAGAAAATCAGAGATGAAAAAGGAGACATTACAACTGATACTGCAGAAATTCAAAGGATCATTAAAGGCCTCTATAATAAACTCTATGCCAATAAATTTGAAAACCTAGAAGAATGGAAATAAATTTTTAGACACATACAACCTACCAAGATTAAAGCATTTAAAAATACAAAGCAAGATCAAAACCATAATAAAATGTCAACCATAAAGAAAAGCCCAGGACCTGAAGGCTTTACTATTGATTTTACCAAACATTTAAAGAAGAATTAACATCAATCCAACTCGTACGATTGGAAACAATAGAATCAAAAGCAATATTTTCAAACTCAATATATTAGGCCAGTATTACCCTGATAACAAAACAAAGGTGCATCATAAAGAGAAAACTACAGGCCTACAATGAAGTGAAAATCCTTAACAAAATATTAGCAACCTAGTTCAACAATGCATAAAGAAGATCATTCATCATGACCAGGTGAGATTCATTTCAGGTATGGAAAGGATATTCACAAATCAATGTGATATATCATATGAACAGAATAAAGGACAAAAACTATACAATTTTTAAATTGATGGTGAGAAAGCGTTCAATAAATGTGTACATCCCTTCATCATAAAAACCTGTAAATGCTAGTATAGGAGGAATATAACTGAACATAATAAAATCCATATATAACAGATCCACAGCTAGTATTATACAGAATAGTGAAAAACTGAAAGTCTTTTCTCTGAACATGAAAAACGAAACATGAAAAAGATGCACCTTTTCACCACTGTTATTGAAAATATTACTGGCGGTCCTAGCTAGAGAAATCAAACAAGACAAATAAAAAACATCCCTTTATTTTTAAAAACGGACAAATTTTTATGAATCTTTGAGTAGACAGTTCCTAAAAGTGTAACTCAGATATTAATGGGCTGTGTATTAAATGGTTTCATTTTCAGTTTTGCAGCACAGAACACTGTTGAAATATCCATATCAACTTGATTTTTTAAACCTAATTTAGATGTCCTTTACCATCTCTTATATGTTGGGAGTGGGGGTCAGAGCCAGTTACCTGGCTTCTTTTTGGTCAATTGATTAGATTTGCTCCTGTTGTCAAAACTGTCGGCCCCAAAATTCATGTGACACATGCTCATGCATAAAATGTTAAAATGAGTACATCCTTGTATTTGTATTTGTTTTCAACATCGCCGAGGTGCTATGGGAAATTAAAGTAACATAATTAGAAAAAAATAAAATTATTAAAAAGTAAACAAAAAGTCAAAATTGGAAAGGAAGAAATCAAATTATCTCTGTTTGCAGATGATACAATATTATATTTGGAAAAATCTGAAGACTCAACCAAAAAAAATCTGTTGGAACTGATCAACAAATTCAGTAAAGTTTCAGGATGCAAAGTCAACATACAAAAATCAGTAGCATTTCTATATGCCAACAGCCAAAATTCTAAAGAAGAAATCAAGAAATTTGTCACATTTACAATAGCTATAAATAAAAAAAAATACCTATGAATTAACTTAAGAAGTGATTTGTCTGTGCATTGAGAACTATAAAACACTGATAAAATAATTTGAAGTGGATACAAAAAAAAAAAAAAAGTGGTTCATGCCTATAATCTCAGCACTTTGGACTTTGGGAGGTCTAGGTGGGTGGATAACCTGAAGTCAGGAGTTCGAGACCAGCCTGGTCAACATGGTGAAACACCATCCCTACTAAAAATGCCAAATTAGTAGGGCATGGTGGCATGCACCTGTAATCTCAGCTACTCTGAAGGCTGAGGCAGGAGAATCTCTTAGGACCTGTGAGGCAGAGGTTGCAGTGAGCCGAGATTGTGCCACTGCACTCCAGCCTAGGTGACAGAGTGAGACTCTGTCTCAAAAATAAAAAAATTAAAATAAAATAAAATAGGGGAACATATTCCATGTTCATGGATTGAAATTGGAAATGTCAACAATCTACAGATTCAATAAAATCTTTATCAAAATACCACTGATATTATTCATAGAAATAGGACAAAACAATTTTAAAATTTATGTGGAACAACAAGAGACCCAAAAGAAACTCTACAAGATACAAGGTATCTGGGTAATATGTTTAGCCTCCTTACCCAAAGCAATTATCAGTCAATAATTTTGTATCCAGCAATAATTTTGCTTCATAAATGAGGAAAAGATACAGTCTTTTCCAGACAAACAGATGCTATTCACCACTACCAAATCAGCAGTACGAGAACTAGCTCTAAATCTTGGAAGAAAAAAAAAAAAAAAAAACCTTGAAATACACCAACCTCTTTAAAAGATAAATCTGATAGGACCTATATAACAATGACATAATGAAAAAAAAAGCCAAGGTATTCAGGCAACAAATGGCATGATGAATAGAATAGTACCTCACACCTCAATACCGACATTGAATGTAAATGGCCAAAATGTTGCACTTAAAAGATAAAGAATGGCAGAAATAGATAAGAATTCACCAACCAAGTTTCTGCTGACTTCAGGAGACTTACCTAACACCTAAGGACTCACATAAACCTAAGGCAAAAGGATGGAAAAAGATATTCCATGCAAATGGACACCAAAAGTGAGCAGGAGTAGCTATTCTCATATCAAGCAAAACAATCTTTAAAGCAACAGCAGTTAAATAAGACAAAGGGGGACATTATGTAATAATGTAAGAACTAGTTCAACAGGAAAATACCACAATCCTAAATATATATGAACCTAACACTGGAGACCCCAAATTTATAAAACAGTTACTACTAGACCTAGGAAATAAGATAGACAATAGCATGATAATAGTGGGTGACTTAATATTCCTCTGACAGCACTAGACATATCAACAAGACAGAAAGTCAACAAAGAAACAGTGAGACATTCTCCAAGATACACCATATGATAGGCCGCAAAATAAATCTTATTAAATTTAAGAAAAATCAAAATTATATCAAGTACTCTCTCAGACCACAGCAGAATAAATTGGAAATCAACGCCAGAAGGAAGGCTCAAAACCATGCAAATACATGGGAATTACATAACCTGCTCCTGAATGATTGTTGGGTCAACAATGAAATCAAGAAGGAAATTTAAAAAATTATTTGAATTGAATGATAACAGTGACATGACCTATCAAAACCTCTGGGATACAGCAAAAGCTGTGCAAGAGGAAAGTTCATAGCATTAAATGCCCACATCAAAGTCTGAAAGAGCAAAAGTAGACAATCTAAGGTCACACCGCATGGAACTAGAGAAACAAGAACAATTCAAACCTAAACCCAGCAGAAGAAAAGAAATAACAAAGAACTAAGTAAAATTGAAAAAAAAAATACAAAAGATAAATGAAACAAAAAGCTGGTTCTTTGAAAAGATAAATAAAAGTGATAGATGATTAGTGATATTAACCTAGAAAAGAATAGAGAAGATTCAAATAAACTGAATTGGAAACAAACTGAGAAATAATACAGCTCATATCACAGAGATACAAAAGATTATTCAGGGCTACTATGAACATCTTCACACCCATAAAGTAGAAAACCTAGAGGAGATAGATAAATCCCTGGAAATATACAATGCTCCTAGACTAAACCAAGAATATATAGAATCTCTGAACAGACCAAAAACAAGCAGCAAGATTGAAAAAATCACCAGCAACAAAAAAAGTCCAGGACCAGACAGATTCACAGCTGAATTCTATTAGCCATTCAGAGAAGAATTGGTACCAATCCTGTTGACACTATTCCATTAGATAGAAAGAGGGGGTTCTCCCTAAATCATTCTAAGAGGCCAGTATCACCCTAATACCAAAACCAGGGAAGAGCATAACAAAAAAAGAAAACAACAGACCAATATCTCTAATAAACATAGATGCAACAATCTTCAACAAAAAACTAATGAACCAAACCCAATAGGATATCAATAAGATAATCCACCATGATCAAGTGGGTTTCACCTCAGGGATGCAGGAATGGTTTAACATAAGTCAATGAATGTGATACATCACAGAAGTAATTAAAAATAAAAATTATATGATCATCTCAATAGATGCAGAAAAGGCATTTGGCAAAATCCAGTATCACTTTCTGATCAAAACCCCCAGCAAAATTCTCATAGAAAGGACATAACTTAAGATAATAAAAGCCATCTACAACAAAGCCCACAGCCAACATTTTACTGAATGGGGGAAAGCTGAAAGCATTCCCCTGGAGAACTGGATCAAGAGAAGTTTGCTCACTTTTTCCACTTATATTAAACATAGTACTGGAAGTCCTTGCCAGAGCAACAGAACAAGAGAAAGAAATAAAAGTCATCCAAATTGGTAAAGAAGAAGTCAAACTGTTGCCATTTGCTGACGATATTATTGTATACCTAGAAAACCCTAAAGACCTATCCAAAAAGATTCTAGAACTGGTAAATGATTCAGTAAAGTTTCAGGATGCATAATTAATATACACAAATCAGTAGCTCTGTTTTACATCAACAGCAACCAAGCTGAAAATCAAATCAAGAACTCAACCTCTTTAAAATAGCTGCAAAAGAATAAAATACTTAGGACTATATCTCACCAAGAACATGAAAGACCTCTACAAGAAAAACTACAAACCACAGCTGAAATAAATCATAGATGACCCAAAGAAATGGAAACACATCCATGCTCATGAATGGGTAGAACCAATATTGTGAAAATGACCACACTGCCAAAAGCAATCTACAAATTCAATGCAATTTCTATCAAAATACCACCATCAATCTTCACAGAACTAGAAAAAACAATACTAAAATTCATATGGAATCAAAAAAGAGCCTGTGGCCGGGCGCGGTGGCTCAAGCCTGTAATCCCAGCACTTTGGGAGGCCGAGACGGGCGGATCACGAGGTCAAGAGATTGAGACTATCCTGGCTAAGATGGTGAAACCCCGTCTCTACTAAAAATACAAAAAACTAGCCAGGCGAGGTGGCGGGCGCCTGTAGTCCCAGCTACAGGGGAGGCTGAGGCAGGAGAATGGCGTGAACCCGGGAGGCGGAGCTTGCAGTGAGCTGAGATCTGGCCACTGCACTCCAGCCGGGGCGACAGACCGAGACTCTGTCTCAAAAAAAAAAAAAAGAAAAAAAAGAGCCTGCATATCCAAAGCAAGACTAAGCAGAAAGAACAAATCTGGAGGCATCACGTTATCTGATTTCAAACTATACTATAAGACCATAGACACCAAAGCAGCATGGTACCGATATACAAATAAGCACATAGACCAATGAAACAGAATAGATAACCTAGAAATAAAGCCAAATACAGCCAACTGATCTTTGACAAAACAAAATAAAGTGGGGAAAAGACATCCTATTCAAAAAATGGTGCTAAAATAATGGGCAAGCCACATGTAGAAGAATGAAATTAGTTTCTCATCTCTCTCCTTACACAAAAATCAACTCAAGATGGATCAAAAACTTAAATCTAAGACCTGAAACCCCAAAGATTCTAGAAGATAACTTGGGAAAACCCTCCTAGACATTGGCTTAGTCAAAGGCTCCCAGACCAAGAACCCAAACACAAATGCCACAAGAACAAAGATAAAGAGATGGGACTTAATTAAACTAAAAAGTTTCTGCACAGCAAAAGAAATAATTAGCAGAGTTAACAGAAAACCCACATAGTTGGAAAAAAACTTCACAATCTATACATCTGACAAAGGACTAATATCCAGAGTCTACAGAAAACTCAAACAAATCAGCAAGAAAAAAAAAGTCATCAAAAAGTGGGCTAAAATATGAATAGACGGTTCTCAAAAGAAGATATACAGATGGCCAACAAGCATGTGGAAAAGTGCTCAACATCACTAATTATCAGGAAAATGAAAATTAAAACAACAATGTGATGCCACTTCACTCATACAAAAAATGGCTATAATAAAAAATTTTTAAAATATAGATGTTGGCGTTGATGCGGTGAAAAGGGAACATTTTTACAATGTTGGTTGGAATGTAAATGAATACAACCACAACCAGTGTGGCGAGTCCTTAAATTACTAAAAGTAGACATAGTGTTTGATCCAGCAATCCCCCTACTGGGTATCTATCCAGAGAAAAAAGTCATCATACAACAAAGATAGTTGCACACGCATGTTTATAGTGGCACAATTTGCAATTGCAAAAATGTGGAACCAGTCCAAATGCCCATCAATCTGTGAGTGGTTAAAGAAAATGTGATATATATATGCATGTGTATATATATGTATATGTGTGTATATATACATATGTGTGTACATATATACATACACACATACACACACACACTGTGGAATATTACTCAGACATAAAAAGGAATGAAATAGGCCAGGCACGGTGGCTCAAGCCTGTAATCGCAACATGTTGGGAGGCCGAGGCGAACAGATCACGAGGTCAGGAGATCAAGACCATCCTGGCTAACGTGGTGAAACCCCCTCTCTACTAAAAATAATAAAAAATTAGCCTGGCGTGGTGGCGAGTGCCTGTAATCCCCGTTACTCCAGAGGCTGAGGCAGGAGAATGGCGTGAACCTGGGAGATGGAGCTTGCAGTGAGCAGAGATTGTGCCACTGCACTCCAGTCTGGGTGACAGAGCAAGACTCCGTCTCCGAAAAGAAAAAAAGAAAAGGAATGAAATAATGGCATTCTCAGCAACCTGGATGGAATTGGAGACTATTATTCTAAGTGAAGTAACTCAGGAATGGAAAACCAAACATCATGTGTCATTACTCGTATGTGCGAGCTAAGCTATGAAGACATGAAGGCATAAGAATGATACAATGATACAATGGATTTTGCAGGCTCAGGGGAAAGGGTGGGAATTGGTGATAGATAAAAGACTACACAATTGGTAGAATGTACGCTGCTCAGGTAATGGGTACACCAAAATCTCAGAAATCACCACTAAACAACTTATTCATGTATACATCTATCTATCTATCTATCTATCTATCTATCTATCTATCTATCTATCTATCTATCTATCTATCTATCTATCTATCTATCTAT
>NW_012114644.1:1886388-1891580 GCF_000951035.1 Colobus angolensis palliatus
ATCTATCTATCTATCTATCTATCTATCTATCTATCTATCTATCTATCTATCTATCTATCTATCTATCTATCTATCTATCTCTGAAAGCTTTAGCCCAGTCTGTTATGTTGTCCTCAGAATATAAAACCCAAGGTAGACTGTTTTCTAAGATCCCTTAATTGCTGTACAAGTGGAGCAGCTGAGACTACATCTGCCCTAGACAGCTTCCCTGAATGTTAAGGGACTAGCTCATCGTAAGTCCTAGGCCTCTGTAGTCTCTTGTTGCTTACCTATAAGTAACAAACCTCATTCAAGTAACTCATGTGTGTGAGTGTTGTGTCTCAATGGATTCAAGTAAGTAATAAAAGTGCAACCCAAGATGCAGTCAGCAGAAATGGTAACAGGACCACCAAAAAACCACCACGCCAGGCTAATTTTTTATTATTTTTAGTAGAGAGAGGGTTTCACGACGTTAGCCAGGATGGTCTTGATTTCCTGACCTCGTGATCTGTTCGCCTCGGCCTCCCAACATGTTGCAATTACAGGCGTGAGCCACCGTGCCTGGCCTATTTCATTCCTTTTTATGTCTGAGTAATATTCCACAGTGTGTGTGTGTATGTGTGTATGTATATATGTACACACATATGTATATATACACACAAATACATGTATACATATACATACATATACATATATATACACATGCATATATATATATAAGAAATAAAAAGTGGAATATTCACACAATGAAATACTACACTTCAATGAATGAAACAAAATGAACATATGCAATAAGAAGTATGCATTTCACAGAAAATATATTGAGTGAATTAATCCACAAAAGAATACATACTTTATGATTTCATTTATATAATTTTAAAAAACAATGATAAGATGACAGATGGGGTTTATATTATACTGATATCTCAACTTTAATGTAGAAAATTAATCTAGTTGCATATTTAAATTATTTAATATTTATATTGTATTTAAAATATAATTAAGTGATGTATTTTATAAAAAACTGAATTGTCTGATGGCGAGTGATGATGAGCATTTTTTCATGTGCCCGTTGGCTGTATGAATGTCTTCTTTTGAGAAGTGTCTGTTTATCCTTTGCCCACTTTTTGATGGTGGACATTTGGGTTGATTCCAAGTCTTTGCTATTGTGAATAGTGCCGCAATAAACATACGTGTGCATGTGTCTTTATAGCACATGACTTATAATCCTTTGGGTATATCCCCAGTAATGGTATGGCTGGGTCAAATGGTATTTCTAGTTCTAGATCCTTGAGGAATTGCCACACTGTTTTCCACAATGGTTGAACTAGTTTACAGGCGCACCAACAGTGTAAAAGTGTTCCTATTTCTCCACATCCTCACCAGCACGTGTTGTTTCCTAGTTTTTTAATGATTGACATTCTAACTGGTGTGAGATGGTATCTCATTGTGTGACAGACTGGATTAAGAAAATGTGGCACATATACACCATGGAATACTATGCAGCCATAAAAAAGGATGTGTTCATGTCCTTTGCAGGGACATGGATGCAGCTGGAAACCATCATTCTGCAAACTATCGCAAGAACAGAAAATCAAACACCGCATGTTCTCACTCATAGGGGGGAATTGAACAATGAGATCACTTGGACAGAGGAAGGGGAGCATCACACACTGGGTCCTATTGTGGGGGGGAGGATAGCATTAGGAGACACACCTAATGTAAATGACGAGTTCATGGGTGCAGCACACCAACATGCCACATGTATACATATATAACAAACCTGCACGTTGTGCACATGTACCCTAGAACTTAAAGTATAATAATAATAATAAAAAAGACTGAATTGTTAAAAAATCTTGATTGTCAATTATTTTTATTATGTTACATTATCAGAGAGGTAAGATGAAAGCTTCCATCATAAATGAAGCTCATAACTTGGAGAGGACAGTACATTTTTTAAAAAATGCAAATAACAAATTATTAATTCCATATGTACAGAAGCAAATACTTCTATTGAAAAACAGTATTTTATGTATATACAGAGGAAAAACAAATTAATTCCAAAAGGGGATCAAGAAAAGGTCCATGAAGTATAATTTAAACTCGTAAATGAAAGGATGATTAGAATTTCAATAAGTAGTAAGACATAGTAGGATTTATTTAAAAGAATTTGTTACACTTAACAAATCATGTTAAACTATAAAACTACAGGCCACTTAAGCCAGGCAAAGTATGCTTAATTCTGAAATAAATAGTATTATATAATCAATGACATTTTATACACCAGTGGCAACTCTGACATTTCTAAATGTGAACATTCTTCTTCTCCAAATCAAATGAAACCATTTCTTGAATAATCTTTATCGTCCATAACAGAACTCAGAGAAAAAGAAAAATCATCAGAGCACTGCAACAGAGAGTACACAGGGAAAATTCATTCTCAGAATAATAGAGGGCAGGCAGTTTTGAAAATCCTAAGAAAAATAGTAAGTCTTCTTATGTCCCTGTACTGCACAGGGTTTCAGTAGCTCTTAGCAAAAATATTATTTTTACATATAAAAATACCTTGAAAGCGAGGAGAATGGAAGTGTGAACACTAAGCATTAACAGCTAGAGAACCTGAGAAGTCCCTGAAGTCATTATCAAATCTCTGATACATAGAAAGTAATGATTCTGCCACAGAACTGGGTGTGAGGAAGACAGCATTAGGCACAAAAACTAGTAGGTAATAGAGCACCATGACTAAGGGGACAGAGCCATTTTTCTTAACTATGTCTGTAAGGTGTGTAATTATGAGCAATGACATATAATTTAAATTAGATTCTTTTAAATAATGTAATAAATTACCGTTTATTTGATTACGTAGGTTAAGGAAATCTTAACAAATTCGTGATACAGTGGAAATGATTGGTCCTGAAATACTGAGAATTATCTATTTGTGAAGTGATAAAGATGGAGGCAGAGTCCAGTCAATTACAAGAACTGGCCCTTCCCACACTGGGACCTATCCTGAATGTCTACAAAAAGCAACCAGAAGAAGCAGTTCGGCCAAGTTTCCGTCAGATATCTAAACTCTGGATTTATTCAGGGGATGAATGAGAACTGCAATTTCTAAAGACAGATTGATCATGCTGTGGATTCTATCTAGTTTGGGTAAAACACACTAGAGCTTGTTATCACAGGATTGCACTGACAGAGAGAATGATAAATCATTAACTGTAACAGAGAGATAAAAGGACCCCACTCTTGAAGTGCCCTGAAGAATAAAAGAAAAGGAGAAGATACATGAGCTTGAGTAACTGTTGGCTCTAGAACAAGCCCTTTGCAGGGAGAAACTCCTATGGAGGGATATTCTAGGTTATTGAATGCCTGATACAAGAGGATTAAAGTAAGTTCCATTTTTGTAATAGGATTAGAATGTTTACATAGACTGAGAGATCTGAGAATTAAGCTTTGACAGTTGAGCCTTGGGAAAAGCCCCTGCACTTGAGAAATGAAATAGGACCTGAAAAAGTTGTAAACACAACAGAATGTATTCTTTTTGAGGATTGGCTGCTGCAATTGTAGGCCTTGACTGTGTTATTATATTTAAAATGCAGAAATACAGAAAAGTATCAATAGTCAACACGCATATTTCCTTTAATAGAACTAACAACTTAATGTCTATTTCCAGTCTATTTTTACCATACAAACATTTAAAATATTCTAATATATGCATGCATTCTCCTTTACAAAGAGCTGTATAGATAAATAAGTCCCTTTGGAAGATTTCCTCCATCACTGACAGGTGCATTTTCACTCTCTTCAACCTCAGAGGAAATCACTGTCATGTGCCTAGTGTATATCATCCATGATAGGTCTATTCTTTGTTACTAAATAGTACCCATTATTCTCCAAATTAACTGTCCTAATTCTCCCTGTCATGAGGTATTATAGAAATTATTTTCCTGTATCCCTAAATAATTTTCTAAATATGAGACATGCAAGTAAAAATAAGATCACTCTCTCTTTTTATGTGTGGGTTGCTTTAGTGCCTCTGATAAAAATCAGTGTGTAAGTGTGGGTTTATTTCTAGCTTTTCTATTCTGTTCCAGAGATCTATTTGTCATTTCTTATGTCAATAATACATTGTCTTGATGACTGGTGCCTTATGGTAAGTCTTGAAATTAGGTAGTAAATTCATCGATTTTGTTTCCTTTTTAATATTGTTGTCTCTTCTACTCTCTTTGCATTTCCATGTAAAATTTAGGCTCAGCATGCCTGTTTCATGCAATGTATTTCCATTCAGAAAGCCTCTTGGGGATTTGATTGAAAATATTTTGAATCTTCAAATCAATTTTATGAGAATTGACATCTTATCAGTATTGAGTCTTCTGATCTATGGCTATAATATATCTCTACATATATTTATTTAGATTTTACTCAATTTCTCTCAGTAATGTTGTATGTTTTTCAATGCAGAGGTCCTGAGCGTCTTATGTTAAATTTATCTGTATTTTGTTGTTAGATGGTGATATGGTTTGCCTCTGTGTCCCCATGCAAATCTCATCTTGAATTGTAATCCTTATGTGTTGAGGGAGGGATCTGGTGGGAGTGACTGGATCATGGGAATGGTCTCCCTCATGCTGTTCTCATGATAGTGAGGGAGTTCTCATGAGATCTGATGGTTTTAAAAGTGGCAGTTTCCCCTGTTTTCTCTCTCTCTTGCTACCTTGTGAAGAATGTACCTGCTTCTCCTTCATTTTCTGTCATTATTGTAAGTTTCCTGAGGCCTCCCCAGCCATGTGGAACTGTGATTCAATATAAGCTCTTTTGTTTATAACTTATTCAGTCTCAGGTAGTATATTTATGGTAATGTGAGCAAGGACTAATACAGATGGTATTGCAATGATTTTAATTTTCAATTGTTTACCACTAATATATACAGTTGACCCTTGGGCAACACAGGTTTGAACTGCATATAGATCCAATTATAAGTGGATTTTTCTTGTAGTAAATACAATCAGTTCTCTTTATCAAGAAGCTCCCCATACACAACCAAAAGCTACTCAGTATTTGAGGGATATGAAATCCACATATATGGAGGGTTGACCTTTTCAATATTCCCAGATTCCATGAAATCAACTTGAGTTGAGCTGATTTTCGTATACGCAGATGTTCCCGGAAATAATCCCCCAAAAGTACTAAGGAATGACTCTCTCTCTCTCCAT
>NW_012114644.1:1891630-1926449 GCF_000951035.1 Colobus angolensis palliatus
GTATATATAAAAGTATATATATACTTTTTAAAAATTTAGCCTTGCATCCTTCAATTTTATAAAATTTGTGTATTAGTTCTAATAATTTCATATGTTTAGATTTTCTGTATAAACAATAATGTCATCACCAACTTGTGATATGTTTACTTCTTCCTTTTCAATGTTTATGTCTTCCATTTCTTTTTGTAGTCTTATTGCTGTGGTCTTACATCTGTAATACAAAGTTGAATGAAAGAGGTATTCTTGTCTTTCTCCTGATCTTAGGGAAAGAGTTTTCAGTATTTGGTCATTAAGTTTGATGTTACCTTTAGGGTTTTTAATCAAATTGGAAGTTCTTATTACGAATGGATACACAATTTTTTCAAATGATTTTTATCCTGTTGTGAGAATTATCATATGGTTTTTTCTCTTTTATTGTGTTAATTTGTAAATCATAATTTTTGTTCCTTGGATCTTAAATAAACTTTTCATTTCTCAGAGAAGTCCTATATCTGTAATATATAGAGATGTGACTTACTAATAAGCTATTAAGTATATTGGGTTTATGTTTATGGGAAATATTTCTTGGTAATATTCTTTTATTTATATTACTTGTGTAATTCTGTCATTTTGCTATTTAGGTTTATATTGGCTCTACAAAATAAGTTGAACAGTGTTTACATTTTCTTAGATATTAGGGGTAAAATTGATATTTTCATTCCATAGATGATTGATAGAATTTATTAATGATATTTACCATTAGAAACTATCTTTATCGTTTCTGAAAGATTATATTTTCTCTATATATGATATTATTTACCATCACCTGAGGAATTTTCTTTAACATGCATTATAAAGTACATCTGCTAATGACAAATTCTTGATTCTCTTTCATGTGCAGCCATCTTTATTTTGTTTTCATTTTTGAAGGATATTTTGCTGTACATAGAATTCTGGGGTCAACAAGTGATTTTAGCTTAGTTTTTATGCACATAATTTGGAGTCCACCTTCAGGGTCTTTTTTTTTTTTTCTGGGTGGTTTACCTCTTTATATTTTTATGGATGTGCTTTCTCCAAATTTTGTCTGATTCTTAAAGCCAGAAAAACTACCTTTTCTATTACCTCGTAGCACACTACATGGAACAGAGACAATCTCTAGTCATAGCCTTTCATTGGACTCATGTTTTTTTTTTTTTTTTTTTGGTGGGATGTCTAGTTTTTGTCTGTGATGTGCTATATTCAATAGGAATTTAATTAATTATATGAATCTTCAATTATTTTATAAATCGCGTTCTTAGTCTTTTCATCTTTTACCCATAGTATTATTTTTAAAGTGAGTTTTCAGATGGAATGGTATAGACTTTTAGTCTGTGTCAATTGTATTTTATTGGGATCTAACATGGTAGAAAAAAGGAATCCTTTCCTTGTGGGCCAGAGAATGTTCACACGCATGTGCAAGTAAATTTTATCATATTCTTTAATTTTTTGTTATTCTACATCAACTCTACTTAACAGAATACTTCTTTGTAACTTTTGTAAACAATCTGTGGGTATACAGTAAGTGCATATATTATGGGGTACATTAGATGTTTTGATACAGGCATGCAATGTGTAATAGTGATGTCATGAAAAATGGAGTATCCATCCCCTCAATAATTTACACTTTGTGTTACAAACAATCCCGTTATACTCTTTTAATTTCTTAAAGTGTGTAATTAAATTACTATTGACTATAGTCACCTTGTTTTTCTAACAAACACTAGGGTTTATTCTTTACCTATTTCTTTTTATTCATTGACCATCTCTATCTCTCCTATACCTTACCACTATCCTTTCCAGCCTCTAGTAACCATCCTTCTACTCTCTATCTCCATGAGTTCAATAGTTTTGATTTTTAAATCCCATAAATAAATGAGAACATGTGATGTCTGTCTTTCTGTGCCTGGCTTATTTCACTTAACATAGTGATCTCCTGTTTCATCCATGTTGTTGCAAATGACTGAGTATCATTTTTCTTTTCATGGCAAAATACTACCCCATTGTGTATGTGTACCACCTTTTCTTTATTCATTCATCAGTTTATGGACACTTAAGTTGCTCCAAATCTTGACTATTGTGAACACAGCTTCAGATGCAACAAACATA
Organism: Colobus angolensis palliatus; assembly: GCF_000951035.1. Taxonomy (NCBI): domain Eukaryota; kingdom Metazoa; phylum Chordata; class Mammalia; order Primates; family Cercopithecidae; genus Colobus; species Colobus angolensis. The sequence goes on from NW_012114644.1 coordinate 1,893,755, forward strand.
GGAGTGTAGATATCTCTTTGATATACTGATTTCTTTCCTTCGAGGAATGTATTTAGCAATAGGATTACTGGATCATATGGTAGCTCTATTTCTAGTTTTTTGAGGAATCTTCAAAGTATTCTTCATACTGGTTGTACTAATTTACATTCCCATCATTTGTGCATGAGGGATTCCTTTCACTCTACATCCTTGCCAGCATTTGTTATTGCCTGTCTTTTGGATAAAAGCCATTTTAAGTGAGGTGAGATGATGTTTCATCGTAGTTTTGATTTGCATTCCTCTGACAATCAGTGATGTTGGACACCTTCTCATAAACCATTTTGCCAATTGTATGTCTTTTTTTTTTTTTTGAGAAATGTCTATTCAGATCTTTTGCTCGTTTTTTGATGAGATCATTTTTTTCAATAGAGTTGTTTGAGCACTTTATATACTGTGGTTATTAATTTATTGTCAGATGGGTAGTTTTCAAATATTTTCTCTTATTCTGTGGTTTGTACTTTGTAATTTTTTAAGAAAACAGTGTGACTTATTCATTTAAATATCTGTCTTTTCCACATGCATTTGCAATGCCATCTTTTCCAATAATATTTTCTGTGCATATTTATGTCTTTTTACAAAAACACAACCATTCCCTTTGGTATCAAGTAAAGCCTAGAGAACCTTTCATATTTTAATACATATTAATTTACTACAGAATTTTTGATAAGTGATTTTTAAAATGTACTTTAGCATATTACTTTTCAAACTTTGCACGTCTAAGATTCTTCAGGAAAGCTTCTTAAAACAGATTCCTTACCCCTCCTCTAAATTCTGATTCGGTGGTTCTGCAGTAAAGACTAATAATTTTCAATTATAAAACTTTCCCTAGTTACACTGATGCCAACTATCTGAGCACCATACTTCAAGTAGCTCTGTCCTAGTTAATTAGGCATTTCTTTGATTTGAATAGTCAAGTGGTTTACAGTTTTAATATTGTAAAAATATTTGACCATATATTGTTGGATGTTTTTAAAAATATATTAGTAAGATTTAAGTAAATACAAGGATTTGGCCATTTTAAAATATTTTATGCAGATTTTTTAAAGGATTTCATAATAAATATTTTGAACTTACAAGCCTAGTAATAATTGTTTATTACTATATAATTTTTATGACTTTCCATTATAATTGCTATTTAATATTTATCAATTTGAAAGGTAATTTGTATTAGCATTTTTATTTTGTTTTATTTCATTATTTTGTTTTCTTAATTTCTTAACTTGTATGGTTCCTGTTTAGTCTCATGCACATACTTATATTGGTTTATTGTCCATCTTTTTACATATTTGAAAGAGTGAATAAATATAGAAATGCTTTAGAAAATTGAATGAGGAAAGATAGTATATAGAAAACCTCAGTGAGGTGTGCAATACACTGGACACATTTCGTCCTAAATCAGAGCCCTGTTTTTCTCTGCAGAATCTAGTGAAATGGGTCATGACCAGAGACAAGTAGCTAGGAATGAGTGAGGGATGGGACACTGCAAGCTCTCCACAACTGGAGAAAGGCAGACTCCGATTTTATTCAGGACATTGTCATGGTGAGACACAGGTATGCTGACTAGGTTGTACAACTGCAATTGAGAAGAATACATTTTGCCAAGCCATATGGCTTCATATTCAGAAGTGAAAATTATCAAAAAAAAAAAAAAATCACAAGTATCCCTGAAGAAAAAAAAAACATTAGGTAATAAAAATTTCCAGGATAAAATGCTTTGTTTATTTAAGTGATGTGCTGCAAATTGCTGTAGACTCTGTTGATAAGGGCATTGTATTTAAAAGTAAACCACCTTAATAGAGAAGTTTCACACTAGTGGAAATTTAATAAAAGTCTGTTTTTTAACATAAACAATAAACCTCCTACATGCTTTTCTCAATTCAAATTTATGTGTACTGTTATTACAACATTGTACTGCAGAGTTGTTTATTTTACAACCATGTTTACAGTGGGATAGACACTAGGAAAAATAATGGCAAGTGAAAAGGTGGTAATAGAACCAGCCTACCAAGTACAGAGAGATAAGATCTGCTGTGAAACTAAAGTTCATGAGGAATATGCATTAAGTATTTGGTTTAAGAAAGGCAAGGCTGAAAAGATACAATAATCTGAATTCAACTGAATGCCTATATGGGCACCAGTTATCTTCAGTAGTCCAGGGTTCCAGGATCAGGCAGGGAATCTGGACAAGAGGTCAACATTTGATGTGGCTGTTAAATATAAAACCCAATTCTTTATGATAAGGTAGCATAAAAGTAGTCTGTACAAAATCTATCTGTATTTATAAGTGAATGTCATGGTGTCAGTAGGATTCAGGCACAATATTCAGGAAGTATGTGCATATAATCAGTGTCAAGCTAATCAATGTTGTATACCCTCTTGATAAAACTGTGGCAGGACTAAGGATTTTTTTATGTTATCTTTCTGCTCTGCCAGGCCTGCAATGGAGCCTCTACAGGCTTTCCAAGTGGTTTTCTCATTTACTAAGCCATAAATCAGGGTCCTGATGACCCGACATGGCGTGTTGTTATCTGTCATGTTGAAACATTTGTAGATTTGTTTTATCAGCCAATGCCCAGGTTGCACAATGATTGTCCACATCTGATCACATAGAGGCAGACTTGCAATGCATTCTTCACAGATGGAATCAATAAACACACAGATGTTTTGAAGCATGGAAGCAGGTTCTGTGTCAAAGCTTTCACACTTTGTATCTAACAGTAAGTAGGGTTATGCATTGTGTTCCGCTGTATTTTTCTGAGATAAACCACTTAACTGTGGCAGCATACATAAACAGAAAGTTTGTAGAAATGCTTTGTAGCACACATGAGCCAAGATCCAACTAGTAGAACATACATCACTTTGGGTATTTAGAACAGAGGGAATTTAAAATAAGAACTGGTTACACCGTTAATAGGAGAGACTGAGAAACCAATTAGAAATACCCAGTTGGAGAGTATACCTTTGTATAACTTTAAACAGAAGACTGTAGAGTCAAGAAGAACTACTGTGGGTCTTATCCTTCCCAAGACCACTTATGAACATTGACTTAGAGATACTTAATAGTTATTGTCGTTCTGTGAGCCCATATAAACGTAATCTTCCCCATATATCCATACACAAGTGCATTCCAGTTCAATTACATAAAAAACATATGTATTAATAACTGGAGTAGGAACTATGATTCCACCTCGTATCTGATCTTCCTAGGTAAGCTTCAGGGACTTGGAGCTAAACTAAGTATCTCCTTTACCTGACCAGATCTCTCTAATTCTCATTCAATGTGGATTCATGTCTTTGCTTTTGCAAATATATAAAGTGGAATTCACTACCCAAAATGCAGTTGCTAGTTCACTTTTCACTTCTACTGACAGACTGTGCCCAGGGTCTGGTATAGTGTCTGAGTCAAGGTGGACACTCAATAAATATTTGTAAAGGGAAAATAATTAAAATAATGAAATGTTCTATATCTTTGAAGAATTTCTAAAAAAAGAAAATGACATAAATATAGAGGGCTTTGAGTAGGAGTTTCATAAGTAAGCTACAAACTTCACAGGGGAAGAGAATCAAGAATATCCTCAAGCATGTTTAGAAACTGTTAGATAGTAAAATGATAGGAAAGGCATCCCAATAAACTGAATAATGTTTGTCTAGTAACAAGAGGCTGGGTTTTGTTCTCCCTGAATACACCCGAAAATACAAGCAAAAATGCAGTCATTGTGCATAAAATCAATCAGTTGCCTTCTTTTTGACTTAATAAGGAGGAATCATCCTGAGCGTATTTCTAGAATACCCACAGGCCTGATCTTAATCTGAGAGCCCTATGTGTAGCCAAGCATCACTGTTTTTACTATAGTACTCTATAATATCTATGGGTCTATCAATGTATCTATATCTGTACTTAGATTGACTTGCACAAAACTTATTTTTCCTCCTGTTTTTAGTGAGAGAAATTGTAAAGCTAAAGTGACCTCTCGACCCTTTGCTACTAGGATTCTGGATGTGATTAAGGTTCTGTCAGTTTATTTCACTCACATGAAATTTGATGAGCAGAAGTGAGGCAAGGGGAGTCTCCTTGAGTTACTGACTGGTGGTGGCATAAACAATGCTGCTGTTTTTGATGCAACAATGTTTATTATCCACTGTACTGCTTAATGGCAGTAACATATGCATTCAGACCCAAACTAGGAAACTGAAGCAACAATGTTAAGGTCATGGGAAAAAAAGCCAAGCAGAAAGAAGACCCAGTACAAATGCTGTGAAACAAAGCCAGAAAAAGGCCAAAGTGGATGTACTTTATGAATAGGAAGAAGACGGAGGGTGAAAATCAAGACCATTTCCTGTATAGCCTCACAGGCCATGGTAACAAGGAAAGATATTGCTTAACATTTAATAAAAAACTATTGGTAGTTTCCAAGAAAGAAGTAATATAATCTGATGTACATATTAAAAAACTGGCTACTGATGAAAGGTGGTCTGTAGATAAACTGAAACAGGACACAGGGGGGGTGTTACTGTCATTTAGATAAACAAGGATGATAATTAAAATTAAGGTTGTAGTGGTGGAAATGCTAAGATATTACTAATTCAGATTGCATTTTTATTTGTACCTTTGTGCTTACTAGTTTGAGGCATGATTCTCTATGTTTCTGAATTTCTTCAAATTTCTGTAATAATGTATTACAATGTTCCCATAGTTGCATTAATTTAACTAAGATATAACAAATTTAGAGTAGCTTGATTTATGACATATTCCTCTAATGGAAATCCAAATATTTGTTAACTGTGATCAACCCTAAGTTATATTAAAACAGGAGATTTTGGACATCTAGATTTTTTTTTTTTTTATTTCAAATTCCTAAGGGGAAACACTTTCAACTGACATTCAATACATAAAATTATCAGCATTGAGTTCAGGGTTAAGGATGGACAAGACAAAACAAAGTGATACCTATTGCATTAAAATCGTATGTAAGATATGTAAAAAGTCTTATTCTAATGGTATTAGTGATATGATGAATGTCTAAAATAATAAATATTATGACTTGTCATTTGGCAATTACAGGAAGACTTTTTTGAGTCTGAAGATTCTTAATTATGTTGAAGATGTTCCTTCTCTTTCTTTGAAAGCAGAAGAGAAAACAAATCTTAAATAGGCCCAAGATATAAGGATGAAATATTATAACTAGGTATACTGCCTCTCATAAAAACAAAAATATCAAAAGTAAAAGGAATCTAATTATGAAATACTGTTCTATGGTATTTTCTGTGCTGTCATGTTAGGGAGATTTGAAAGATGAAGTTAACTGATGTGGTATGGCAAAGCAAGCAGTTAAATATTCTCAATCTCTCTCTCTCTCTGGGAGTTGCCTGCCAGTCAAGTTATTGATTGCAAATGAGAATAATGCATATTGCAAGCCAAGCTGACAGAAATATCCTCACACATCATTCAATAATAAATGACATGAACCTATCAAAACAGAAAAATATTTTCTTGAGACTTCAGTTTAATAGGTCTTAAAGACTATAATCTATGCAATGAAACGTAGTATAGTATAGTTCCTAAAAGTAGAAAATTTGTTTGATATTTCTCTAGCTGTGTTATATAAAATGTGTGCTGTAAATCTTTGTTGTAAGGTCTCTAATCATTTAATTATTCTTATTATTTGGATAAATGCAGGAAGGTAGTTGTCATATTAATATACTATTCAAATTAAGTGTAAGTCTTTCTTGTTGTTTTAGTTTTTGCCTTTTTTATTTGAGTGTTGTTTCAACATCTGATGATTCCTGGTGATATTTTCTCATGCTTATAAATGGATAATTAAAAGTTGAAAAGAAGCTCAAATGTGTAAACAGAGTTGACAATATTGATTAGTCTTTAAACCCACTATGCTCATTGAGATGAGACTAGGTTGCTTTATGTGAGGTAATGCATCTCGATCCACCTCAAAACCTTTATCTGTACGCTTTTCCTCTTGAACAGTTCAGTTTTCCCAAGAGGCACTCTAAGTTTTGGTTTGCTTGCTGTGATTAGCCGGATTTGGGTGTAAAAACGGAGTTTCATGAAGTGAGTCACATCAGCAGCAGCAGAATTTAGTGGACCCCAGGACAGAGGCTTCCTTAATTCAACCTTCCTTGGGAATAAACTTTTTTCTGCAGGAGGGTAGAAGGGCAGCTCCTTAGCTAGCTAGTGATGAAGTTTATCGATTCGCTTTGTACACTTTCAAACAGTCCTCTTCTAAGCATCTCTCTCTTGAGCACATGCCTTCAGATAGCTGTGCTGCCTCCGAATCAACAGGCAGTTTTAGAGAACTCTGTGTAAGAAATCTACAAGATTCTTGGACTATTCTTTACTAACTCCTGGCCACCTGTTTAGATACTTGTCAGACAAAGAGATATATTTAAACCCCTTGTCATTTATTAATTGTATACCTACTTCTCTTTATGTAAATTCGTTGAGATTTCTCATCTGCAGCCAAATCTGCTCCATATTCTTATATTTTTGTGCATTTATTTTTAAAAATACACTCACTTTTATTCATTGGAATTGTGGAATTAGTAGAGATAAAAGTGTTCAACAAGTTCAATAAAAATATCAATTATAACATTAATGTTATTAAAAATTATCTAGACATTTCCTTTTTTTACAATTCATATATTATGTCAAGTTATCAGTTAACCATTTACAATTTTTGTTCATATAAGTTTGCAAAAATTTGTTCAAAATGCATATCTTGAGTTTTCTACTGAAATTTTAAAGTTTTTCTTCAGTGTGATGTTTTAAATTGGCACTTTCATGCATATAATATCTTTATTGAGATTTTATGTTGTATCAACACAAATTATCTAATGATCTCAAACTAATATTAGTTTGAATCTATTATTTCATTCTGTCCTTGGCTTTACTTATTTTTCCATTTTATTTTAATGCAAGTTAATATAAATCTGCATCCAGAATCATGAATATTCTGTGGTTACAAATGTTATTTAAGAAAAACCGGTTTAAATCTTGTATATTTATTTTTATGAAAGATACACTCACTTCTAATTTCAGTGTCTTATTTCATTCTTTATTTTTCATGTTTCCTTAGCATTTCCTTCAGTGCATGTCTCTTGCTCTGTTATTGTTTTACATGCTCTTTTTTTTTTGAGACGGAGTCTCGCTCTGTCGCCCAGGCTGGAGTGCAGTGGCCAGATCTCAGCTCACTGCAAGCTCCGCCTCCCGGGTTTACGCCATTCTCCTGCCTCAGCCTCCCCAGTAGCTGGGACTACAGGCGCCCGCCAACTCACCTGGCTAGTTTTTTTTTGTATTTTTTAGTAGAGACGGGGTTTCACCATGTTAGCCAGGATGTTCTCGATCTCCTGACCTCGTGATCCCCCCATCTCGGCCTCCCAAAGTGCTGGGATTACAGGCTTGAGCCACCGCGCCCGGCCCGTTTTACATGCTCTTAAACTATTTACTGGGTAGACACCCTACTTTAAGTGTTCTAGATAAAGAGTATTTATTAAGGACATACCTATATTAACATTTTATAATGATTAAATAATTATAATTGGAGTAAATATACTCAGTAGTCTAATATTCTAATATTGATCTAATATCATCACCATGACTGCAATTAAGTCATATTTTTTGCTCCTCATTTTTTTACTGTGTAAAATGATGATACAAGTAAATTACTTAGGATGGTCAAAGGATCTCTATCTATGTGAAATAAAAAGAGAATGTTACATTTATTGCTCAGTATATTAAGGGGAGCTATCCTATTTAGCTACAGTCTCTCTGAGAAGAGACTGCCATCTTATAAAGACTTTTTTAAGAAATTACAGAGTTCAGGGATTTGTAATAGAATAAGTGGGATAGCATCATCTGTAGAAGTATGTTATTTAGATAAGACTGTTGTTGATTGGTTAGCACTTAGAGGGATATCTATTGGACTGAATCTGTGATTAGCTAATTTTGATAAACAAGGTGCTGTAATTGATTGGTTGGTGTGCAAAAGCATGCTCAGTGAGAACAGTTTTTACTTATTTAATTAACAGGATAAAACTGGTCTGGATTGCTACTTGTATCATGGTTATAAGGCAGTCAATCTTTTTTTCTAGAAGTGTAAAAACTTTCCATTTTCAGAAATATTTGAACAAACTGAATCAAAGACTTTATATATAGGAATGAATAAATTGCATGGTTCATTCTACTACTGAATACACTACAGTTAATATCATCATTAATGTTATGACTAATTTTCAATAAAAATATAGAAACTTAGCAAAACTTTCCATGTTATGTCTCTACACTGTGAAATTATTATCTTAGGAAACTTCTGCTACAATAAATGTTCTTCACCTGTAATGTATGTATCTGTTAATCTCTACAAATATATAAATTATTAATGTTCCTTTCTTTTCTTTCTGCAGTGCTCTTTAGTTTCAATTCACACATTTAACAAACATTTATTATCAACTATGTAACCATATGCCTTATATGTTTTGATGTGTTGAGGATATAGCAATTTATACATATGCACAAATATATGTTGGGAGTTGGGTAGAGAGAAAGAGAATGTAGAGTCCAACAAGGTAAGATCTCTTAACTAAGATGAATTACGTAAGTTATTTATCCTTTAATATGGTGTTGAGTGCTAAGATAAGATATATGATATTGTGAGTTTTGAAAACAGAGTCATAGAGAGATGCCTTTTCAATATAGACATAAAATATGATTAGAAGTTAGCTAAGAAATGAATGAGTGGTTGGGAGAGGAGCAATTATTCCATTAAGAAGAAGGATTTTGATAGCTAAAACGATTCTGATGGCTAAAGTTGCATTTAAGCCACTGAAAGGCAGTCTGTGTGAATATACAATAAAAGGGGGTAAATGATAGAAAAAAAAAAAAGCTGAGATAATAGAAAGCCTGAAGCAATGTAATGACACTAATATTTAAAATGTGAGAATTGACTCAATTAAACTTAGATTCTTATTTGAACATAATGAGGTTGTTATGTGAGGAACAGATCATAAGAAAGTAAGAGAGAATCTGTGGTCCCGTCCGGGCATGGGAGCGTATTTTGGTAGCCATGTCGAGTAGGCACACTTTTTCTGCTGTTGTGGCATAGAGATGCTGAGGTGCAGTAGCATGCCAGACCTACACTGAAGGCAGATTTTACAGGATTTGGTGATCAATTGAATGTAGGAAAATTTTCTATTCAGAAAAAGGCCACTTAGTTCTGAGTAGAAAATTTGAAAGAGTCTTACTTACCTAGTAATTATAGCTGTAAGCAAAATGTGAAAGCAATTTCCATTAAGAGGTTTTTCTACAAGAGAATAATCAAGCTGATCTACTGAAAAACTTTCACCAATTTTCTCCCATCTTTTAACTGCAAATCAAGATAATGGTTTTAACCACTTCTTTTAAAATGTCTTTTTGAGCAATCCGATTTTGTTCTTGAGAAACCAATGACTTCACTTGAAACATTATAACGTCTCTCTCTTTCTCTCTCAAAAACATTTTGTCCTTGCATCAAAATAGAATCTCACAAAATAGAAATAAGCTTTCAGTCAGTCTTTGAATCATCTTAAAAGTTGATTATCAATGAAATAAAAGTAGGACTTGAATAGCATTCAGGTCAACAAACCAGACTGTAAAGTAACAGCTGCAACTCATTTAAAAAAATCAGTTTGTGATCATTTGAATGTACTGTATTATACTAATTCTTAGAATTATATTAGGGTAATTAATAATGAAGTTAAAAATTAGTATAATACTAATAATATTATACTAATTTTATAATAATACCGAAGTTGTGCACATGCTCACTTTTCTATAGAAAACACATAGAGCTGGTAATCAGCAGCTTCCCAATAAGCTCTCAGGAGTTGGGTAAATGGGCTTAAGCATTCACACTAAGAGCCAGAATGGTGGAGCTTAACCGGTATATGACCTTCCTCTGGGAACACGACTGATGAGGGAAAAAAGTCTGAAGTGAGCATACACACAACTTCAGTATTATTATAAAATTACTATAATATTGTTAGTATCACACTAATTTTTAGAATTATAATTCAATTATATAATTTACACATAATTTAAACTGTCAAGATCATTGCACGCAAAGTTGATTTTTCACTATTGAAGTTTCAACTTATTGAAACTTCATTGGCACCAACAAAAAAATATATATTTACTTTGGATACCTACAGACAAGTACATCTAGCTCTGGTTTTCACTGATTCTTTTAATAATAAACATGAAATTAGCCTTTGTGAAGTCTATGATCATCAATCTTTGTTATTGGCATGAAATGAATTTAGTAGCAATCTGATTATGCATTCCTAGAAATGGGAATGTTAACAGAGTCAATTTTATTCAGAATTTTCATCCTAAGTTTTTACCTTTGAAATTACTCTTCTTTTTTTGTTCGAATTCCTTAAAGTCACAATATTTTTCTGCCCATATGTTATTTAAGCAACCATTCCTACAAATGAGGAACATGCATCTTCAACTGCATTTCTGTTTATATGGCCCTTAATAATGTTAGAGTATGTAGGTAAGCAGATCTGAGGAGCTGTGTTAGAGGGCTCAAGCATGCACACTAAGAGCTGAAATGGTGGAATTTAACCAGTGCATGACTTCATCTGGGAACATTTGACTGGTAAGCAAAAAACACCTCCTGTAATCAGACACACAACTTCAGTAAACACACTGCACATGTGGCCCCTCCCAAGTGCTGTCAGGCCGCTGGACATGTGGACAGCCCACCCTAAGGGAAAAATCAAGGGAGGAGAAACAAACCCTAGAACTATGCCAATGTATAAAATCCCAAGCCCAGGACTGAATGGTGCCCTTGAATCTCTCGAGTAGCCCACTTGGCCCTCTTCCAAGTCTGTTTTGCTTCCTTTTACTCCTGCTCTACAACTTTTTAATAAACTGTCACTCAGACTCTAAAACTTGTCTCAATCTCTCCCCCTGAGTTAAGCCTACTCCTGCCCTGCCCTCTGCCAAATTCTTTCCTCTAAAGAGGCAAAAATCAGGTTTGCTACAGACCTGTATGGATTTGCCACTGGTAACAATAACATGAAAGAACTCTATCATCATTGTACATTACATGCATATATCAAAACATCGCAATGTACCCCATAAATGTATGCAATTGTGATTTTTAATTTAAAATAATATATTTTTAAAAGAATTTCACAATTACCTCATTGTATGCTAATATGTATTCTTTGTTTCCCCAAGCATTTCTTTGAAGGCAACTTAATCTTTGCAAAACTCGTATTGCAGTATTCAGCACAAGGTTTTTTACTTGGTTTCCACTGGACACAAAATTTGTCTGCTGATGTAGGTAAAAAGGCTTCACTGGACATAAAATAAATTAGAAATCAAGAAGCTAAAGAAGAATAAATCTATGTTGCAGAATATATTCAAATTACAACAGTACAGTAGAATATGATTGTTTTGTTTGTTTGCAATATGGTTTACTAATGCACTTTAATTCAGAGTGTATAGTATAACCTGCAGCTACAGCTCTCCAAGACTGAGACCTTATAACAGCCTTATGATAGCTGGAAATAAACACAGAAACACGTTTTACCAGCTTACTGTTACTCAGTTTACTGGTATTGATTTATTTGGTTTTTTAAGCAAAAACATTTCAAAAACAAATTAAGCTAAAATGAATGAAAGTAGCAGGGAAAATAATACTAAATAGGATAGATCATACATATATTGAGAGGTGGTATGAAGTAAGCAGATTACTGCAAAAAAGGTTTCTGAATGCAGATAAAAAATGGAATAATAAATATTCATGCATGGTGAAAGATATCTAATTGTAAAGCCCATTTACTAAACAAGCTTCTTTCTATGTTACTGGTGAATGACACAAAAATATATGGCTCAGGTGCTGAACTTCTTGGGCAGTCTATTCATGTCATGAAAATCTTCCCTGTGGGCTTACTGTGAGCCATCCATGTTAGCAGTGCTGAGAATTTTAGTGATGCTGGACAACAGCCCTGGCCTGCCTAACTTATTTCAGCACAGATTGCTCTTCCTGGCATAATATTTAGCCTCATAGAGAGATAATTAGATGATAAATAAGTGAGTAAATAGACAGATAGTGTTTATAGGAGAACAAATTATAAAATGGAAACTAAATGACACTAATGCAATGAATAAAGTATTAAATGTATTTTTGTAAACTATTTTGGTTTGGAGATATGCATGTATTATCTATTTATTCCAAGCATAGCTTAAAGACTGTAGAGAGAGCACAGAATTTTGATATACTACAATTTACCGTTCCCTTTATCATCTTAATGTACTTACAATCATTATTATACACTGTCATCAACCTGTCCCATACCAGAAATCTTTGTTCTTTAAGTACCACCTGACTTTGATCTTGAAGGTACTCTATTTATCCATCCTATAAATTAGGAACACTTATAGTAGAAGTTGTATAATGAGCCCATAGTTAAGAATATATAATAAAATAAAACTTGAACATAAAGCTATTTCTTAAATTGTGCTGGTTATATTCCCAACCACCACTTCCTAAATTAATTGATGGTGGAACGTTGAAGGTCTCTACAATTATGCCATGTACATTATAAGTTTATTTATATATTGAGGAAAATTTGGATTATTGAAAGCAGGAAATTGAGATGGCTTATACTATGCATTGTACAATAATGTTTTACTACAGCTAAATGGAGAATCAATAAGAAGATGTTTTTAATTTAGCATTAATGTATTTTCCTTTATAATGAGTTATTCCAATGGAATTGTAAAGAGGAAGTCATTTTGTTTTCCCATGCTGTTGTTTCAGATTAATGGGTCATCAAATCAAGGCCTTGTAAAATAAAATTCACCCTATTTTATCATAAACCTTTTTACATAATAGTGTACAAAAAATTAATAGGGAGTATATTCTGGATAAAATCAAGTCTATAGATCAAAAAACTTTAGCCCATGTTTAGAAATTTGCTATGCTGCTGTAATGTGTGAAAATTATTATTATTTATCATTTGTTGTAGCCACACAAAAGTCATAAAGAGGACAAGTTCTTGCCCTGGAGGCCTACAATCTTAGGAAAGCAAGTTTAGCAAGTAAAGCAGTAGAAAAACGAATTGCTGCACATGAAACTTTTATTCCCATTTTCCCTTTATCTTAACCATCTGTTAAAACAGCAATTTGAAATGTAGCTCTGCTTTAGAGGAATGATCAGTGAGCTAGAGACCTTGCTGCCATAGGTATTGGAAGTTTTTATGCAGTAAAAAGGATACCTTTGGGCTACAAAAAAGCATTGGCGAGCCATTCTTTCAGAAGGCAAGATTTTATGGTATTAAATTATTTTCTGTAACTTTGAATGACTCTGAAATACACAATTGATCACAGTGCCTGTAACATTTCTGTTTCAATGGAGACATCTGCTCCATGTATGAAAATTGAATACAACTTCATAGATTGCACTTAGAGAATAAAAATACTAAAAATTGCTAGTGAGACCAGGAATCAGTAATAAATGAAAAACAGGAAAAAAGTTCATGGGACATAGTGACTTTCGGAGAAAAGGAACTGGAACAGAAATGACATAGTGTAGAAAAGTGAACAGACTTACCTGGGTGTGATGAAAGGGTGATTTGGGGAAGAAATGGGAAATAAACATGGAATAATGGAATAACAGTATGGAAAATCTTAGAACCAGGGCAATGAGATTAGGAGCAACTCCTCTCATCCTCAGGAGAATGCATAAATCATATATATTTAAGGTAGAAATTCCTAGAGTCAGCCTCATATTAAAATGATTGGATTCTTCCTCAAGTACCAGATTTCTTAGTTTAATATCCTTGGAGGTTTTTAGGTGAATTTGATTTGTGTTAGACGAATAATAGTTTAGCACAGTTTTAATTAACAAAGCAGGAAAATATTATTTGTCTGTAATAGAGTAATAGGGATCATGGCCAAATACAATTACTGAATTTATCCATCCAGAAACACTCACACACACACACGCGCATGCACAAAGGGACCCATATATATCTAAGTAGTGAAATGTTTTATTTAAAAAACTAACAAATCTGCAAATTATGTAATAGAAAATAGCTGTATATTATTTTCTCTACATATATAATTGTTATCACTATATGTAAACTGTATTGAATTAATATGTAAGAATATGATATATTTATTATTGTAATAGGTTAGTATGCACACAGCTTGTTTCTATGATAAACCTGTGTAATGTATGAATATAATTTTTCTGAAACAGACAATTCTAATTGCAATGCTTTGTCTTGTAATACTTCTTTTTAATTTTTTTCTTAACTCCTTAATATTGGAGTTGTGCTAGATAATATTCAGCAAAGCTCATTTCATTATTAGTATATTGATACATAACAATCTATCTAATCATTTTGCATTTTTCCTGGTTTTACAATTGTGAATTTTGCCTTTCTTTTTGACTTCAGTGTTCAGAAACTATACATTCTGATAATTTTTCTTTGACAAGGGTATAGATATGCCTCAGTTCTACAATTTTCTTTCCCATATTCAATTACAGACATCAATATTGTATCATTGGTTGATACAGCGGTATGGGTATCCCTGCATGGCAGACACTATATGGGGGCCTGTAGTTACAGTAGTAAAAAATTGATTAAGCTTCTGCTCTCATGGAGCACATTTTCTAGTATGAGAAACAGACTGAAAACAAAGACATGTGCTCATCTTTTTACTTAAGCCTAATTAATATAAAGATCATTTTTAATCATGCAAACTCTGAAATATGATTTATAGTAAACAATACAAGGCTCTGTTAATAATCCATGGTGGTATAGTGTGAATAGTGTGAGGGGCATTTATATAGATGGCATGGTTAGCAAAAGCCTCTCTGAGGTTTTGACAACTAGCAGTTGGGAAGGGTGAATCATGCTGAGAAATGGAGAAAAAACATTGATATTATAAAGGAACTGAGGAACTGTAGCTTAGAGAGTTGTGGCGACTTGCATGCTTATCATTAGTTTGAAAAAAAACTGTTTTGAAAGTGCCACTGCAGTGCAACGCCGGGCGCAGTGGCTCACACCTGTAATCACAACACTTTGGGAGGCTGAGGCAGGCCAATCACAAGGTCAGGAGTTCAAGACCAGCCTGGCTGATATGGTGAAACCCCGTCTCTACTGAAAATGCAAAAATTAGCCAGGCGTGATGGTGGGCACCTGTAGTCCCAGCTAGTTGGGGGGCTGAGACAAGAGAATAGCTTGAACCCTGGAGGCAGAGGTTGCAGTGAGCCGAGATCGTGCCACTGTACTCCAGCCTGGGCAAAAGAGTGAGACTTTGTCTCAAAAAAAAAAAAAAAAAAGAAAGAAAAGAAAGTGACTTGATTGAATTGATTGGCTTGATGCACACTCTATAGATTTCATTTCAAACTTTTCCCCAACAATATCTTTATTTTCCTTTTTCAAATTTTCTGCTCCCCATTTTCACCCATAAAATTTCGATAGGTTTGACTTCTGGAGTGTAACATGAATGTCTTAAACCAACTATTTAATTCTATTATCTTGTTCACGGTGATTGGTTTAGGAAAGGTATTACCTGGTTCTGGTAAATGAGAGAGAATCTCACAATATCATGGGTACTAGAGGAAGAAATTTGTTTTATCCTTAGATAATGGTTACTGTCTTGTGAGAGACCACAGAACTGCAGCAAATCTAGAAGGGGTGGATGGAGACTTACTTAGAAGAGCCATAATACCTTTTGAAAAGAAAATTATCTTTATATTGAGCGTAATATACCTTAGTGTATTATACAGATTTTTGTTTATATTGATTATCCTTATGGTTTATTTATATTGATTATCTGGACATTACAAAATACTATAGCAGAATGGACTTTCACATAATTATTTGTTTAGCCTATCTGTTTAATTTCAATTTTTAATTTTGTAGATACATAGTAGTTGTATAAATTTGTGGGATAGATGATATATTTTGATATAGGCATACAATGCATAATAATCATATCAGGGTAAGTGAAGAATTCATCACCTCAAGAATATATCCTTTCTTTGTGTTACAAACAATCCAATTATATTTGTTTAGTTACCTTATTGTATTTATTTCATTTTATTTTGATACAGTGTTTCGCTCTGTCACTCAGGCTGGAGTGACACAGACACGGCTCACTTCAACCTTAACGTCCTGGGCTCAAGTTATACTCCCACCTCAGCCTCCTGAGTAGCTGGGACCACAGGTATGTGCCACCATATCTGGCTAATTAAAAAAAAAAAAAAAATTGTGGAGACAAAGTCTCATCATGTTGCCCAGGCTGATCTCAAACTCCTGACTACAAGCAATTCTCCTACCTTGAACTCCCAATGTTCTGGGATTACAGGCATGAGTTACCACACCTGGACTTTTAAAGATATTTTAAATGTACAATAAATTATTGTTGACTAGAATCATCCTGTTGTGCTGTCCAATTCTGGATCTGATTCATTCCACTCTTCCCCTCAATATTCTTTCCAGTCTCTTGTAACCATAGTTCCACTATCTCCATGGGTTCAATCATTTTAATTTTTAGCTCCCACAAATAAATTAGAACATGTGATGTTTTCTTTCTGTGCCTGGCTTATTTCATTTAACATAATGACCTCCAGTTCCACTTATATTGTTGCAAATGGCATGATCTCATTTGCTTGTATGGTGGAATACTATTTCATTGTGCATATGTACTATATTTTGTTTGTTCATTCATCAGTTGATGGACAGTTAGGTTGCTTCCAAATACTTACTATTATATTGATTTCCTTTCTTTGTGGTATATACCTAGCAGAGGGATTGCTGGATTACAAGACAGCTCCATTTTTAGCTTTTTTTGGGAGCCTCCAAACTGTTCTGCATACTGGTTGTGCTAATTTACATTCCCACCAACAGCATATGAGGGCTCCCTTTTCTCCACAACCTGGCTAGCATTTGTTGTTGCCTGTCTTTTGGATAAAAGTTATTTTAACCAAGGTGAAATGGTAGTTTTGATTTTCATTTCTCTGATAATCAATGATGTTGAGCACCTTTTCATATGCTTGTTTGCCATTTGTATGTCTTCTTTTGAGAAATGTCTATTAGGATCCTTTGCCTAATTTTTTATCAGGTTATTAGATTTTTTCCTGTACAATTGTTTGAGATCCTTATATATTCTGATGATTAACTCCTTGTGAGACAGACAGTTTGGAAATATCTTCTCTCATTCTGTGGGTTGTCCCTTCACTTTGTTAATTGATTCCTTTGCTGTGCAGAAGCTCTGAACTTCATGTGTGATCCCATTTGTCCATTTTTGCTTTGGTTGCCTGTGCTTTTGGGATATTGCTCAAGAAATGTTTGCCCAGTTCAATGCCCTGAAGATTTTCCCACAAGCTTTCTTTTAGTAGTTTTGCAGTTTGAGGTTTTAGATTTAAATCTTTAATCCAAATGTGGCACATATACACCATGGAATACTATGCAGCCATAAAAAAGGATGAGTTTGTGTCCTTTGTAGGGACATGGATGCAGCTGGAAACCATCATTCTTAGCAAACTATCACAAGAAGAGAAAACCAAACACCGCATGTTCTCACTCATAGGTGGGAATTGAACAATGAGATCACTTGGACTCGGGAAGGGGAACATCACACACTGGGGCCTATCATGGGGAGGGGTGTTGGGGGAGGGATTGCATTGGGAGTTATACCTGATGTAAATGACGAGTTGATTGGTGCTGACGAGTTGATGGGTGCAGCACACCAACATGGCACAAGTATACATATGTAACAAACCCGCACGTTATGCACATGTACCCTAGAACTTAAAGTATAATAATAATAAAAAATAAATTAATTAATAAATTTAAAAAAATCTTTAATCCATTTTGATTCTACTTTTGTATATGTCAAGAGATAGGGGTCAAGTTTTATTCTGCACGTGGATATACTGTGTTCCCAGCAATATTTACCGAAGAGACTATCTTTTCCCCAGCGTATGTTCCCTAAAACTTTGCTGAAAAGGAGTTCACTGCAGATGTATGGATTTATTTCAAAATTCTCTATTCTGTTACATTGGTCTGTATGTCTGATTTTATGCCAGTAACATGCTGTTTTGGTCTCTAGCTTTGTAGTACAAAGTGAAGTAAGGTAATATGATCCCTCCAGTTTTGTTCCTTATGCTTCAAAGAGCTTGTACTATTCTGAGTCCCTTGTGGTTCCATATAAATTTTAGGATTTTTTTTTTTCTATTTCTGTGAAGAATGGTATTGGTATTTTGATAGGGATTGTATTAAATCTGTAGATTGTTTGGGATACCATGGACATTTTAACAATATCTATTCTTCCAATCTATTAACATAGAATATATTTTTTAAAATTTTTTTGGTCTTCTCTTCAATTCCTTTCATCAATACTTTATAGCTTTTATTACAGAGATCCTTTACATTTTTTATTAATTCCTAATTATTTTATGTATTTATAGCTATTGTAAATAGGAATCCTTTATTTTTTTTTACAGATTGTTCACTGTTAGCATATAGAAATGTTGCTGATTTTTGTATGTTGTTTTTTTTATCCTGCAAATTTACTGAGTTTATTTATTTGTTCCAATAGTTTTCTTCTGGATTCTTTAGGTTTTTTCAAATACGAGTTTATATCTGCAAACACACATATAATTTGATTTCTTCCTTTTCAATTTGGAAGCACTTTACTTCTATCTCTTGTCTGATTGCTCTAGCCAGGACTACCAGTATTATGTTGAATAACAGTGGTGAAAGTGGGCTTCATTGTCCTGTTCTAGATCTTAGGGGTAAGGCTTTCAGTTTCTCTTTGTTGAGTATGATACTAGCTATTGGTCTGTAATATATGACTTTTTTTTGTGTTGCCATATGTTCCTTCTATACTCAGTTGATTTGATGGTTTTTACCATGAAGGGATATTGAACTTTATCAATTTTTTTTAATTACTGATTGAAATTATCATATGGTTTTTCTCTTTCATTCTGTTTAATAGATTGATTTGTGTGTGTTGCATCATCCTTGCATGCCTGTGATGAATCCCACTTGGTCATACTGAATAATCTTTTTAATGTGTGAAATTTGATTTGCTAATAATTTGTTGAGGATATTTGGATGTTCATAAGGAATATAGATATGTAGTTTGTTTTATAAATGTATCTTTATCTGGGTTTGATATCAGGGTAATATCAGCCTGATAATGTGAGTTTGGAAGTGTTCCCTCACCCTCTTCTTTTCACTGAGTGGAACTGGTAGTTCTTAAAATGCTTGGTACAATTCAGCAGTGAAGCCATGGATCTCAGCCTTTGCTTTATGGCACAATTTTTACTATGGCTTCTATCTTGTTAGTTGTTGTTGATCTTTTCAGGTTTTGGATTTCTTCCTGTTGAGTCTTGGTAGGTTGCATGTTTCTAGGAATTTATCAATTTCTTCTGGGTTTTCCAATTTATTGGCATGTAATTGCTGATAGTCTATATTGAGTCTTTGAATTTCTGTGGCATCAGTTGTAATGTACCCTTTTTTGTTTCTGATTGCATTAATTTGGGTCTCTTCTCTTTATTCTTTATTCGGGCTAAAAGTTTATCAATTTAATTTATATTTTCAAAAAAAACAACTTTTCATTTTATTTATCTTTTGTCCTGTTTTCATTTATTTCTGCTCTGCTCTTTATCATGTATTATTTTCTACTTCAGTTCTTGAGTTTGATTTGCTCTTTCTATTCTACTTATTTAAGATGAATTGTTAGGTTATTTATTTGAAGTGTTTTTACTTTTTTGATGTAGGTGTTTATAACTCTCTTCTTTGTACTGCTTTCACTGTATTTCATAGGTTTTGGCATATTTCCACTATCTTTGTTTCAAGATAAAATTTCCTTCCTAATTTCCTCATTGACCCACTGGTCATTCAGGAGCATATTGATTAATATCCACATATTCATATAGTTTCCAAAATTCTTTGTGTTATTGATTTCTAGTTTTATTCCATGAGGTAAGAGAAGATTCTTGATATGATTTCATTTTTTTGAATTTCTAAAGACTTATTTGTGGCCTAAAATTTGATTCATTCTTGAGAGTGATCCATGTGCTGGGCAGACGAATGCATATTCTGAACCTATTGAACTAAATTTTCTGGAAATTTTACTCTACTAGGCCCATTTGGTCTATAGTGGAGATTAAGTTAGAAGTTTCTTTTTTGATTTTCTGTCTGGATGATTTGCCCAATGCTGAACGTGAGGTGTTGAATTCTCCAGCTATTATTGTATCAGAATCTCTCTCTCTTTACCTCTAAGAATAAGAATCGTTTTTATTTCAACATTTACTTTGTCTGATCTAAGTATTGCTTCTGCTGCTTTTATCGTTTCCATTTCATGGAATATCTTTCCATCACTATATTGTTAGTCTATGCATGTCTTTATAGGTGTAGTGTATTTTGTGTAGGCAACGAATGATTGGGTCTTCTATTTCTATTCATTCAGCTACTCTATGTCCTTTGATTGGAGAGCTTAGTTGCTTATATTTAATGGTATTATAGCTAAGTCAATATTTACTCCTGCCTTGTTGTTATCTGTTTTCTGGTTGTTTTGTGATCAACTGTTCCTTATTTCTTTTCCTCCTGTCTTCCTTTTAGTGAAATAATTTAAATTTCACTATTATGGTGCAATATTTTAAATTTTGCTTTTTATATTTTGTGCATTCATCGTATGTTTTTATATTTGATGTTACTATGAGGCTTACATATATTATAACCCATTATTTAATACAGATAAACACTTACCACTGATTGCATAAACAAACAAAAAATCTAAACAAGAAGCAAATGAAACTAATAAATGCTGTACAGTTTAACTTGTCTTCCTGCTTTTTAACATTTTGTTGTTTCTATTTATATCTTATTTTACTATCTGCATCTTCAAAAGTTGCCGTTGTTATCATTTTTGATTAGGTCATCTTTTTATTCTTCTACTTTGCATATGAATAGTTTACAAACCGAAATTACAGTATTATAATATTATGTGTTATTCTACGTACTTACTATTGCCAGTGAGTTTTATATTTTTAGATGATTTCTTATTGTTTCTTAATATATTTTTCTTTCAGACTGAGTAACTCCTTCTAGCATTTCTTGTATGACACATCTGGAGTTCAGAAATTCCTGACCTTTTCTTTGTCTGGGAAAGTTTTCATTTCTTCTTCGTGTTTGCAGGGTATTTTCACAGGTTATAATATCTTACTATAAGTTTTCTTTTTCCATTTACACTACAAATATGTCCAAATATGTCATGTCACTCTCTCCTGGACCCATAAGGTTTCTACTGAAAATCTGCTGACAGATATGTTGGCACTCCATTGTATGCTATTTTTTCTTTTATCATGTTGCTCTTTAGGATTTATTTTTATCCTTTACCTTTGAGAGTTTCATCATTAAATGCTTTGAGTTAGTCTTGCGTTATATCTTCTTAGTGTTCTATAACTGTCTTTTACTTGCTTATTGATATCTTTCTCTAGGTTTGGGAATTTCTCTGTTATTATCTCTTTGAATAAACTTTCTACCTCTATCTGTCTCTTCTTTAATGCCAATAACTCTTAGATTTGTCCTTTTGCGGTTATTTTCTAGAGCTTGTAGTCATGCATTTTTCTTTTAATGATTTTTCTTCGATGTCCTCTGTGTATTTTGAAATAGCATACTTTCGAACTCATTAATACTTTCTTCTGATTGATCAATTATGGTATTAAGAAATTCTGATGCATTCCTCAGAATGTCAGTTGCCTTTGTTAGCCCAGAACTTCTGCTTGATTCTTTATGATTTGTTCAATCTCCTTTTTAAATGTATCTGATAGAATTATAAATTCATTCTCTGTATTATCTTGAATTTCTTTGAGTTTCCCCAAAACGGATGTTTTGAAGTTTCTGTCTGAAAATCCTCATATCCCTGTCTCTCCAGGTTTTGTACCTTCTGCATTATTTATTTCATTTGGTGAGATGATGTTTTCCTGAATGATCCTGATGCCTGTGGGTATTAGTTTGTGTCTAAGCATTAAATATTTCAGCTTTTATTGTTATCTTCAGTCTGGGCTTGTTTGTCCTCATCCTTCCCGGGAAGGTTTTCAGGTATTTGAAGAGACTTGAGTATTAAAATGTAAGTTTTTGGTCACTGTAGCCATATCTGCATTAGGGGGTACCTCAAGGCTAGTAGCACTGTTCTTCTTGCAGACTTGTAAGGATTGCACCTTGGTGGTCTTGAATAAGATCCAAAATAATTCTCTGGATTGCCAGGTAGAGACTCTTATTCTCCTCCCTTACTTTCTCTCAAAGTAGCAGAGTCTAACTCTCTCTGTGCTGTGCTTGCTGGAGCTGAGGGAAGTATGACACAAGCACTTTTCTGTCTACTACCAGTGGGACTGCACTGGGTCCCACCTGAAGCCTAAAGCCAGCAGAGCACTGGGTCTCCCCCAAGGCCCTTATTAACCACTACCTGGCTACCATCTGTGTTTACTCAAGGCTCCAGGACTCTACAATTAGCAGATGGTGAAGCCAACCAGTCTTATGCCCTTTTGTATTAGTCTGTTTTCACACTGCTAGAAAGAAACTACTTAAGATGGGATAATTCATAAACAAAACAAGTTTAATTGATTCACAGTTCTACATGACTGGGGAGGCCTCAGGAAATTTACGGTCAGGTGGAAGGCAAAGGAGAAGCAAGGCAGATCTTGTACGGTGGCCGGAGAGAGAGTGAGAGACAGAGGAAATGCCACACTTCTAAATCATCAGGTCTCCTGAGAACTTACTATCATGAGAACAGCTTGAGGGAAACTGCCCCCTAATCCAATTACCTCCCACCATGTCCCTTCTTCAACATGTGAGGATTCCAATTTTAGATGAGATTTGAGTGGAAACACAGAGCCAAAACATATTATCTTCTCTTTACAGTGTCAAGTTTTCCATTACCCTGGGCCCCAAGCAGATCCAGAGATGGTGTCTGGGAGACGTGATGGGGAGCTGGAAACTTTAGAAATCTACCTGGTACTCTTCTGCTTCACCTGAGCTGACACTGAAACCACAAGACAAATTTCTGTCCACTCTTCCCTCCTCTTTTCACAAGCAAAGGAGTCTCTCCCTTTGTTCACCATCACCACAGGTCCACAGTGAGTATTGCCAGGACACTGCCAATATTCACTTATGATCCAAAGGCTTTTCAGTCAGTTTGAGTTGAAAGCTTCCCATCCTCTGGTTCATGCTTCAGGACAGTGGGTTCTCATCTGGCTTAGGGTTGGTTCAGAAATGTCATCCAAGAGCCAAGTCCTGCAAAAGGGGAACCCAAAAACCCAGTTGGTGCTCTTTCCCACTGTGATTGAGCTAGTATTTAACCTGCAAGACACAGTCCTGTTAACTTTTTAATCGCTTTTTCTCAATTGGAAGGAAGGAGACTTTTCAACAGTTTCTAGCTGCATTCCCTGGGGTTGGGAGAGTGGTGTCACAAGCACTCTCTTGGCCACCCAGGCTGGTTTGTCACCACTTTGCATGCACTGCAAGTCCCCTGCCTCTGAGCCCAGCACAACTCTGGGACTTGCTGAGTAGTTGCACTTCTTATGGCCTAGACTGCCTTTAAAGTTTATATAGAGCCCCAGAGCCCCTTAGCCTGTGGTGGCGAGGCTTGTCAGAATGTAAGTTCCAACTGCTGGGATGGGCAATTCCTCTCTGACTAGGGATGGTCTAAATGTTCCCAATGTGGGTGTTAGCTGATTTCTGCCAAGTGTTGCTTTCTGTCATGACAGGGCGGCACTGAGTTCAGTGCAAAGTCCCACAGTACTCTTTCTCCCTGAGATGAACAGATTCTCTTTCCAAGTCATGTAGCTGCTGCCGGGGTATAGGAGTGAGGTGGCATCAGCAATACAAGACTGACTTTCTTACCCTCTTCAGTGCCTCTTTCTCTGATCTGAAGATAAAACCAAGTACTGTGATCACTCATTAGATTTTTGGTTCTTATACAGGTTCATTGTTGTGTGGATAGTTTTTCAATTTGATGTTCCTATTGACAGGGACATGGTTGGAAAAGGCTTCTACTTCGTCATATTGTTTTACCTGCTTTCAATCTATCTGTCTTTAATACTTAGTGTGGTTGATGTAATTTTTAACCTAGTATCATTTATGTTTTTATTTGCTAACTTATTTTTTATTTTGTATTTATTTTTTAATTCATGCATTATAATTACACATATTTATAGGATACAATGTGCTGTTACTTTACATATCCATGTTGTATAATGATCCAATCACGGTTGTTAGTGTATCTATTACCTCATTTCATCTTTTGGTGGTTGGAACATTCAAATGCCTCTCTTCTAGCTATTTTGTAACATACAATATTTTACTGTTAACCATAGTCACCCTAGCATGCAATATAACACTAGATATTATCTATCTGACTGTAATTTTGTACTTTTTGACCCACTTCTCCCCATCATTCCCTCTATCCTCCACTCCTAATCTCTGGTAACCATTGCTTTTATTGTGAAACACATTTTTAAGTTTTATTTATAGATTTTCACATACAAGTGAGTGTTTCTGCCTCCAGTTTATTTCATTTAACATTATGTTCTCAAGGTTTAGCCATATTTTCACAAATGTCAAGATTTCATTCTTTTATATGGCTGAATGGTATTCCATTGTGTATACATACACAGTATTTTGTACCCATTAATCAATTGTTGGACACTTAGAATGATTCCATTTACTGACTCATTTTTAATTGAATCAATCAAGTGTACAAGTGTACAATTTACAGGTTGGACTATAATTATCGTAATAATATGCCTAGGTACCTACATTAATATCCTTCTATATATAATTCTAAACTTTAGTATGCACAATCTAATGCAAATAAAAAGCAAACATTTCATCAGTTTATCAGTAGAAAAAAATGGCTTCCTTATGAAAAGCTATCTTCTTCAAACTTATAGTGCCAATGATACTAAAAGTTGAGACATTAAATGTATTTGCAGTTCAAACAAAGAAGGCAGTATCTACTATTATGGTTCAGCACTGAACTAAAGGTTCAGGAGTAAAAAGACAAAATAAGTAAAACAAGAAATGTAAGAAAAAAAAATATCAAAAGCTATAAAAACTAATGAAAATTAACTCAAATGTAGTAAAATCTTACTCATGAATACTATTATAAAAATAATAAACAACCTATAATCCAGTGAATCCAAACAGTGCTTTAAAGTACATATCACATCCAAACTTTAACCTAGCAATGTTTCAAGGTTAATTAGATCACTTACAGTGTAACTGGATAACTTATTCTCTATTTGCCACTTCAGAATCTTTTCTTCCCTTCTGTGCCATATTCTAGGTCCTGGAAATCTGACCTTCATTGATTGCATGACTTGCTCCTTGCACTCTGGCGTCCAGTTGAGTTTGTCTAATCAAAGCAGGTGACAAGGGAACAAGTGTGCTTATTTCCCCAATTCTTTTCTCTACGGTTATGGTTTTAGCAGGCTTTATTCCTCTCTAAATGACTGCAGCTCTCAGCAAGGAGTCAATTTCCTAGACTTGAATTTCTTCCCTGGTTCTAGTAACATCATTCCTTCTGCTTTTCACCTAGGAGAGGTAATGGAGTCCCTTGATTTCTAGCCTTTGGAGGCTTCACTGACCTTTGCTGCTTCTGTTAATCCTGACCACAAATCTATGTATTGAATAGTTTTAAAAATTCTTATGAATGCTGTTATAAATTATTAGTGTATTAATGTACTTTATTCTTGAGGATTATTTTTGCTGAATTTAGTCATTTTATTCTATCTTAACATTTCATTTATTTTGCAATTTTAACTTTTGTTTTAGATTCAAGGGTACATGTGCAAGTTTTTTACTTGAATATGCTTTATGATACTGAAGTTTGGGACACAGATGATCCTGTCATGCAGGTAGTGAGCATAGTAACCAACAGTTAGTTTATTTCAATTTTTTCACCACCCTCCCTTCCCCTTCTAGACGTCGTCAGTGTGTTTTGTTGCCATCTTTATGTCCATGAGTACCCAACATTTTGCTCACTTATACATGAGAACATATGGTATTTGGTTTTCTGCCCCTGCATTAATTTACTTAAGATATGGCCTCCAGTTTCATCCATGTTGCTACAAAGAAGATGATCTTGGGCTTTTTAATGGCTATGTAGTATTTCATGGTCTATTTGTACCACATTAGTTTTATCAAATCCACCACTGATGGACACCTAGGTTGATGTCCTATCTTTGTTACTGTGGATAATGCTGCACTAAACATATAAGTGCATATTTCTTTTTGGTAGAATAATTTGTTTTCTTTTAGATATATACCCTTTAAAGAGGTTGCCAGGTAGAATGATAATTCTGTTTAAAATTCTTTGGGAAATGGCCAAACTGCTTTACACAGTGGCTGAACTAATTTACAGTTCTCCTGACATGGTTGGCTGTGTCCCCACCCAAATCTCACCTTGAATTGTAGCTTCCACAATTCTCACATGTTGTGGGAGGGACCCAGTGGAAGGTAACTGAATCATGGGGGTGGGTCTTTCCTATGCTAGTCTTGCAATAGGGGATAAGTCTCATGAGATCTGATGGTTTTATAAAGGGGAGTTTCCCTGCACAAGCTCTCTTTTTGCCTGCTGCCATCCATGTAAGACATAACTTGCTCCCTCTTGCCTTCCACCATGATTGTAAGGTCTCCACAGTTATTTGGAACTGTGAGTCTATCAAACTTCTTTATTTTATAAGTTGTCTTTATCAGCAGCATGAAAATATAGTAATACAATTCCCAACAGTGTATAAGCATTCCCTTTGCTCTACAGTGTAGCCAGCATCTGTTGCTTTTTGACTTTTTAATAATAGCTATTCTGATTAGTGTGAGATTATATCTTATTATGGGTTCAATTTGCATTTCTCTGATTGTTGGTGATGAGCATTTTTTGTATGTTCATTCATCACTTGTATGTCTGTTTTTGAGAATTGTCTATTTATGTCTTTTGCCCACTTTTTAATAGGCTTATTTGTTTTCAACTGCTGAATAGTTTAAAGTTTCTTATACATTCTAGATATTAGGCCTTTGTTGCATGCAGTGTTTGTGAATATTTTCTACCATTATATAGATCATCAGATTACTTTGTTTATTTTATTTTTATATAGTTCAGAAGCTTTTTAGTTTAATTAGGCCACATGTCAATTTTTCTTTTTACTGCAATTTCTTTTGAGGACTAGTCATAAATTCTTTCCCAAAGTTGATGTCCAGAGTGGTGTTTCTTAGGTTTTCTTCTAGGATTCTTACAGTTTGTGATCTTACATTTATTTTTTTTTATTAAGTAATATTTATTTTTTTAATTTTTATAGGTAAATCATAGGTATATATATTTATGGGGTACATGAGATGTTTCAATTAAGACATGCAATGCAGAATAAGCATATTATGGAGAATGGTGTATTCATGCCCTCAAGCATTTATTCTTTAAGTTACAAACAATACAATTACACTTTTCAAGTTATTATAAAATGTACAATTAAGTTATTGCTGACTTGAGTCACCCTGTTATGCCTTAACATAGTAGGTCTCATCCATTCTTTCTATTTGTTCTTGTACAAATTAACCATCCCCACCTCTCACTGCACCCCTCACTACCCTTCTCAGCCTCTAGTAACCATCCTTTCACTCTTTCTGTCCATTAGTTTAATTATTTTCATTTTTAGATCTCAAAATAAGTGAGAACATGTGATGTTTGTCTTTCTGGGTATAGCTTATTTTATTTTACATAATGGTCTCCAGTTCCATTTACTTTGTTACAAATGACTAGATTGCAATATGTTTTATGGTTGAATACTACTCCATTGTGTATATGTACCATAGGGTACCACATTTTCTTTATCCATTCATCTGCTGATAGACACTTAGGTTGCTTCCAAATCAACAGTGATGCAACAAACATCAGAGCGCAGATACATCTTCAATATACTGTTTCATTTCTTTGGGTTATACACCCAGCTGGGAAATTACTGAATCATATGGTAATTCAATTTTTAGATTTTTGAGGAACCTTCAAATGGTTTTCCAAACTCACCTCCTTTGATTAGTTTGTCTAACCTATTAGTTTGTCTAATCTAATCACTATTCTCCATAGTGGTCGCACTAATTTACATTTCCACTAACAGTGAATAAAGGTATTTTGCCTCCACATTCTCTCCAGAATTTGTTATTGTTTGTCTTTTGGATAAAGGGCATTTGAAATGGGGTGAAAATAATATCCTCTTGTTGATCTGACCTCTTTATCATTATGTAAACCACTTTGTCTCTTTTTATAGTTTTAGTATTGAAATCAATTTTTTCTGATACAAGAATAATTATTTCTGCCCTGTTTTGGTTTCTATTGGTATGGAATATCTTTCGCCATCCCTTTATGTTCAGTCTATGCGTGTCTTTATATTTGAAGTGTGTTTCTTGTAGGCAACAGACCAATGGGTCTTGTTTATTGATCCATTCAGCCAGCATGTATCTTTTGATTGGAGGCTTTAATCCATTTATATCATTGCTATTATTGATAAGTAAAGGCTTACATTTTGTTATTTGTTTTCTGGTCTTCACTTTTTTGTTTTTTTCCTTTTTATATTCCTCTAGTGAAGGTGATTTTCTCTGGTGATATTGTTTCCTTCTTGCTTTTTATTTTTTGTGTGTCCATTGTATTTTTTTGTTTCAGGTTACCATGAAGCTTGCAAATAATATCTTATTACCCATTATTTTAACATCATAACAACTTTTAACGCTATTTGCATAAACAAGCAAAAATAAAACTGATAAGGACTCTATGCTTAACTTCATTCCTCCAATTTTTAACTTTTATTGTTTCTATTTATATCTTATTTTTTTGCCTAGGTCTTGAAAAGTTGTTGTAGTTATTATTTTTGGTCGATTCATTGTTTAATATTTCCACTTAAGATAACAGTAGCTAACACACTACAGCAACAGTGTTAACAGTATTCTGTGTTTCTCCGTGTACTTATTACTACCAATGAGTTTTATACCTTCAGATAATTATTTATTGCTCATTAATGTCCTTTCTTTTCTGACCAAAGTACTCTCTTTAACATCTCTTGTAAGATAGGTCTGGTATTGATGAAATCCTTCAGCTTATCTGGAAAAGTCTTTATTTCTTCATTTATGTTTCAACAATATTTTCACTGGATATACTATTCTAGAGTAAGGTTGTTTTTTCCCCCTTTCATACTTTAAATACGTTATGCCATTTTTTCCTGGTCTGTAAGGTCTCCACTGAAAAGAATGCTGTCAAATGTATTGGAACGCCATTGTATGTTATTTATTTCTTTTCTCTTGCTGCTTTTAGAATCATTTCTTTATCCTTAATCTTTGAGAGTTTGCTATGTCTTTGCGTTTTTTCTTGTTTTTTTTTTTTTTTTTTGAGATGGAGTCTCGCTCTGTCGCGCAGGCTGGAGTGCAGTGGCGTGATCTCAGCTCACAGCAAGCTCCGCCTCCCAGGTTCACAGCATTCTCCTGACTCAGCCTCCTGAGTAGCTGGGACTACAGGTGCCTGCCACCACATCTGGCTAATTTTTTTTATATTTCTAGTAGAGACGGGGTTTCACGGTGTTAGCCAAGATGGTCTGGATCTCCTGACCTCATAATCTGCCCTCCTCGACCTCCCATAGTGCTGGGATTACAGGCAAGAGCCACCATTTTTTCTCGTTTTTAAGAGGACATATTTTATTTAAAATTTTTTTTATTATATTTTAAGTTCTGGGATACATGTGTAGGTTACACAGGTTTGTTACATAGGTAAATGTGTCATGGTGGTTTGCTGCACCTATTAATCCATCACCTAGATATTAATCCCCAGATACATTAGCTACTTATACTGATTCTCTCCCTCCCCCTGCATCCCCTTCCACTGACAGGTCTTAGCGTGTGTTGATCCCCTCCCTGTGTGCATGTGTTCTCATGGTTCAGCTCCCACTTACAAATGAGAACATTTGGTGTTTGTATTTTTTTCTGTTTCTACATTAATTTGCTAAGGATAATGACTTTGAGTTCTATATGTCCCTGCAAAGAAAATGATTTTATCATTTTTTGTGGCTGCCTAGTATTCCATAATGTATATGTACCACATTTTCTTTATCCAGTCTATCACTGATGGGCATTTGGGTTGATTCAATGTCTTTGCTATTGTGAATAGTGCTGCAATGACATATATGTGCATGTATATTTATAATAGAATAATTTATATGACTTAAGGTATATACTTAGTAATGGGTTTGCTTGGTCAAATGGTATTTCTAGTTCTAGGTCTTTGAGGAATCACCAAACTGTCTTCCGCAATGACTGAACTAATTTACAACTGTGTAAAAGTGTTCCTATTTTTTTACAGCCTTGCCAGCATCTGTTGCTTCTTGACTTTTTAATAATTGCCATTCTGACTGGCTTAAGATTGTATCTCAATGTGGTTTTTATTTGCATTTCTCTAATAATTAGGAATGCTGAGTTTTGTTTTGTTTTTTTTTTTTTTTCATGTTTTTGGCCATGTAACTGTTTTCTTTTAAGAGAAGTGTCTGTTCTTGTCTTTTTTTTCCCACTTTTTAATGGGGTTGGGTTTTTGTTTTTGTTTTTTTCTTTGTAAATTTGTTTAAGTTTCTTATACATACTGGATATTAGATCAATTTCAAACTATACTACAAGACTACAGTAGCCAAAACAGCATAGTACTGGTACCAAAACAGACACATAGATCAATGGAATAGAATACAGATCTCAGAAATAAGACCACATATCTACAACTACCTGATCTTTGACAAACCTGACAAAAATAGCAATGGAGGAAGGATTCCCTTTTTAATAAATGGTGTGGGGACAACTGGCTAGCCATATGCAGAAAGTTGAAACTGGACTTCTTTCTTACATCTTATACAAAAATTAACTCAAGATGGATTGCAGACTTAAGTGTAAAATCCAAAACTATGAAAAAGCCTACAAGAATGTCTAGGCATAGGTACACACAATGATTTAATAATCAAAATGTCCAAAGGAATTGCCACAGAAGCAAAAATTGACAAATTGTATCTGATTAGGCTAAAGAGATTGATTTTTGAATGCTTTGAGGTAGTCTTCTTTGGGTTAAATCTACTTGATGTTCTATAACCTTCTTGTACTTTAATATTGATATATTTTTCTATGTTTCAGAAGTTATCTGTTATAAACTTTGAATAAATGTTCTACCCCTGTATCTTGATGTACCTCTTTTTTAAAGCAAATAACTCCTAGATTTGCCCTTTTGAGTCCATTTTCTAGATCATATTAGTACGACTTTTAAAAATTGTTTTGTTTTCTCTGACTGTGTATTTCAAATAGCTTGTCTTAAAGCTTACTATTTCTTCATTTTGCTTGATCAAGTCTGCTATTAAAGAACTCTGATGTATTCTTCAGTATGCCAATTGCATCTTCCAGCTCCAGCATTTCTGCCTGTTTTTTCTCATGTATTCTTTTCATCTCTTTGTTAAATTTATCTGATAAAATTCCAAATTTATTCTCAGGATTATCTTAAATATCTTTGAGTTTCCTCAACACTGATATTTTGAATTGTCTGTCTGAAAGGTCACTTATCTCCATTTCTCCTGGATTGGTCCCTGGTGGCTTATCTAGTTCATTTGGTGAGGTCATGTTTTCCTGGATGATGTTGATGTTAATAGATGTCTGGGTATTGAAGGATTAGGTATTTACTGCAGTCTACAAATATTGCAGATATTTGCAGCCATCCTTTTGGGAAGGCTTTCCAGATACTTAAAAGTACTTGGGTGCTGTGATCTAAACTGTATATGCTTAGGGGGCACCCCAAGCCTAATAATGTTGTCATTTTTGCAGTGGCATAGAGGTACCACCTTGATAGTCTTGGACACAATCTGGGAGAATTCTCTGGGTTACCAGGCAAAGACTCTTGTTCTTACTTTACTTTCTTCAAAACATACAGAGTCTCTCTCTCTCTTTCTCTCGGTTCTGTGTCACATAATTCTGGGAATGAATTAACACAAGAACTCCTGTGGTCATCACCACTATGACTGTGCTGCATCAGACCTGAAGCCAGCACAGTACTGGGTCTTGCCCAATGCCTGCTGTAACCACTCTCTGGCTACTGCCTATGTTTGCCCAAGGCTCTGGGGCTCCACAGTCAGTGGTGGCAAAGCCATCCATGTCTGTGTCCTTCTTTTTAGAGTAGTAAGGTCCCCCAGTTCCTAGGTGGGTCCAGAGTACTTGGACCTGGGTAAGTTGCTTACCCAGGCAACTTGTTGCTTGTTTGGAAAGTCAGGTACTAGATTTAGTAACCTTAGAAGTTTACTTGGTGTTCTATTGTACTGTGGCTGAGCTTGCACTCAAACCACAAGACGCTGTTCTTCCCACTGTTTCCTCCCCTTTCCAAAGTCAGAGGACTCTCACCTCATAGCCATCATCATCCCAACCCATGAGGAGTGCTGTCAGACTGTGGCCATGGTTCCATGAAGGCCTACGGTCTCTTTTTTTTTTTTTTTTTTTTGAGACGGAGTCTCGCTCTGTCGCCCAGGCTGGAGTGCAGTGGCGCAATCCTATCACCCAGAAAGTTTTCTTGTGCCTG
>NW_012114644.1:1926499-1941959 GCF_000951035.1 Colobus angolensis palliatus
TTTTTTTGAGACGGAGTCTCGCTCTGTCGCCCAGGCTGGAGTGCAGTGGCGCAATCTTGGCTCACTGCAAGCTCCGCCTCCCGGGTTCACCCCATTCTCCTGCCTCAGCCTCCCGAGTAGCTGGGACTACAGGCGCCCACCATCTCACTCGGCTAGTTTTTTGTATTTTTTCAGTAGAGACGGGGTTTCACCGTGTAGGCCAGGATGGTCTCGATCTCCTGATCTCGTGATCCACCCATCTCGGCCTCCCAAAGGCCTACGGTCTCTTAAGTCAGCTTGTGGTGAATGCTGTATGGCCTGGGACTCACTTTTCAGAGAGGTGGTCTCCCCTTTGTCCATGTCAGGTTCAGAAATTCCATCCAAGGGTCAAGTCCTAGAATCAGGGGCCCCAAGAACCTGCTTGGCGCTTTACCCCATTATGGCCATACTAGTATGTAAGGTGAAAAACAAAGTCTCCTTTACTCCTTCCTCTGCTTTTCTCAAGCAGATGGTGCTTTGTCCCATAGCTACTACAGCTGGTAATGTGTTGAGTCTAACCTGAAACCAGCAAGTCTCGGAGGCTCAATCAGGGCTCTCACTGTAGTACCTGGGTAAGTTGCTTGTTACGCAGTACCCAAGAGCTCTTCAGCTAGCAGGTGATAAATGCTGCCAGGAATGGATTCTTTTCTTCAAGCCGTCAGGTTCCCTTCTGGCTCAGTGTAAGTCCAGATGTTTTATCTGGGAGCTAGGGCCTTGAATAGGGGTCTCAGGACTCTGGCTGGTGTCTAATTCTGCTGTGGCTGAGCTTATATTCTAGATGCAAGAAAAATTTCTCCCCCTGTTCCATCTTCTCTTCCAAGAAGAAAGAAGGGGTCTTTTACGGGGTGGTGAGCTATGCATCCTGGAGTTAGGGGAGGGATGATTCCAGCACTCCCTTTGCGGCCCAGCTGGTGTCTCAGTGTGCCATATGGCCCCCAAAGTCCACTGTCTTTGGGCTTAGTTGATTATTAGGGCTCAATAAGAGTTGGAGTCCTTATGGCCTAGATTGCTTTTTAAGTTTACTTGTAGACACAGTGTGGTAGCCATTGGTGGCAACTAGGTGTGCAGGCACTCAAGTTCAAAACCCTGGGATCTGTGATTCCCCGCTAGCTAGGATGGATTTCAATGCACCCTCTGTAGGTGGACATCAGCTGAATTTAATCTGGTTTTCCTTTCTGCTGTAACAAGACAACATGGAGTTCAATGCCTCACAATTGCTGTGTTCCTCCTCCTG
This sequence comes from Colobus angolensis palliatus, assembly GCF_000951035.1. Taxonomy (NCBI): domain Eukaryota; kingdom Metazoa; phylum Chordata; class Mammalia; order Primates; family Cercopithecidae; genus Colobus; species Colobus angolensis. The sequence goes on from NW_012114644.1 coordinate 1,927,752, forward strand.
CACCCAGAGATGCTCTCCATGCCATGTTGCTGCCACCAGGGGATGGAAGAGGGGTGGCAACCATGATCCAAGACTGGCTTTTCTGTATCCTCAGTGCCTCTTTCAGTGTTATGAAGTTAAATCCAAGTACTGTGTGTGCTCATCCAATTTTTGTTCTTAAGAAGGTGCTTGGCCAGGAGCAGTGGCTCACACCTGTAATCAAAGCACTTTGGGAGGCTGAGATGGGTAGACCACAAGGTCAGGAGTTCGAGACCAGCTGGACCAACAGGATGAAACCCCATCTCTACTAAAAATGAAAAACTTAGTCAGACATGGTGGCCCACACCTGTAATCACCGCTACTCAGGAGGCTGAGGCAGGAGAATCACTTGAACCTGGGAGGCAGAAGTTGCAGTGAGCTGAGATCATGCCACTGCACTCCAGCCTGTCCAGCCTGGATGACAGAGTGAGTCTCCTTCAAAAAAAAAAAAAGGTGATTTTTCTATGTAGATAGCTATTAACTATTTTCTTTCTTCATATGGCTAGCCATGGATACCAATACCATTTATTGAACAGAAAGTCCTTTCCCCTTTACTTATTTGTTTCAAAATTGCTGAAAGTCAGATTGCTGTAGGTGTTCAGTTGTATTTCTAGGTTTTCTATTCTGTTCCATTGGTGTACATGTCTGTTTTTGTACCAGTACCATATTGTTTTAGTTATTGTAGCATTACAGTATAGTTTGAAGTTGGGTAATGTGATGCCTCTGGCTTTATTCCTTTTGCTTAGCATTTATTTGGCCATTCAGGATCGTTTTGTTTGTTTCCAAATGAATTTTAGAATAGTTTTCTTTTTCTAATTCTGGGAAAACATGACATTGGTAGTTTTGTTGAAATAGTGTTTAATCTTTTGATTGCTTTGACTACTATATGTATTTCAGTGTTAATGATTCTTCCAATACATGAGTAGAAAATATTTTTCCATTTGTTTGTTTCATCCATGATTTCCTTTAGCAGTGTTTTGTAGTTCTGTTTGTAGAGAGCTTTCAACTCTTTGGATAGATGTATTCATAGGTATTTTGCTTTTTGTCACTGTTTTAAATGGGATAGTGTCCTTGATTTTACTCTCAGCTAGAACATTATTTGTGTATAAAAATGCTACTAATAATTTTTGTATATTAATTTTGTACCTTGAAACTTTACTGAAGTCATTTATTAGCTCCAGGAGCCTTTTGGTGAAATCTTTAAGATTTTCTGGATGTAGAATCACATTGCCGGTGAAGAGCAATGACTTGAGTTCTTCTTTTACTATTTGTATGTCTTTTATTTCTTTCTATTGTCTGATTACTCTGGCTAGAATTTCCAGCAATGTGTTGAATAGGGGTGGTAAAACTGGGATCTTTGTCTTGCTCCAGTTCTCTAAAATACTAGTTTTAGCTTTTGCCCATTCGGTATGATGTTTGCTGTGGGTTTGTTACAGATGTCTCTTGTTGCTTTGAAGTATGTTCCATTAACACCTATTTTATGGAGTTTTATCATGAAGAGATGTTGGATTTTATCGAAAGCTTTTTCTACATCTATTGAGACAATCATGGTTTTTGTTTTTAATTCTGTTTATGTGATGTTTTATTCTGTTTGGTACTATACCCTCCTGTGGCCATGCTGGTATCTAATGTGCAAGAAAATGTACCCTTTAATTTTTCCTCTGCTTTTCTTAAGCAGAAAGAGTTTTCTGTCTTAGCCACCCAAACTGGTAATGTGTTGGGTCTCACTAGAGGCCAGCAAGTCTCAGAGGCTTACCTAAGGTCTTCAATGTTGTCCCTAGGTATAGCTACTGGTAATTGAGGACCTAATAATAATAATAATAATAATAAACAAAAAGCATGCCAGGTGACATGATCTTATATCTAGAAAACCACATCTTCCCAGCCCAAAAATTTCTTAAGTTGATAAGTACCTTCGGCAAAGTCTCAGGAAAAAAATCAACGTGCAAAAATTGCGAGCATTCCTATAAACTAACAACAGGTAGAGAGTCAAATCATCAACAAGCTCCCATTCACAATTTCTACATAAAGAATAAAACATCTAGGAATACTGCTAACAAGGAAAGTGAAGGACCTCTTCAAGAAGAACTAGAAATCGCTGCTCAAAGAAATCAGAGAGGATACAAATGAATGGAAAAACACTCCACTGTGGAACATTCCATTGTGCTCATGGATGGGAATAATCAGTATCATGAAAATGACCATACTGCACTAAATACTTTATAGATTAAATGCTATTCCCATTAAACTACCACTAACATTCTTTACAGAATTATGAAATCTATCTGAGAATAAAAAAGAGCCTGAATAGCTAAGACAATCCTAAGCAAACAGAGCAAATCTAGAGGCATTAGTCTATCAAACTTCAAACTATACTACAAGATTACAGTAATCAAAACATGGTTCTGGTACCAAAACAGACACATACACCAATGGAACAGAATAGAGATCTCAGAAATAAGACTACATACTTAGAACCCTCTGATCTTCAACAAACCAGACAAAAACAAGCATTGAGAAATAATTAACAAATGGTGCTGGAACAACTGGCTAGCCATATGTAGAAAATAGAGACTGGGCCCCTTTCTTACACCTTGCACAAAATTAACTCAAGACTGATTAAAAATTTTAATGTAAAACACAAAAATATAAAAACCCTAAAAAATATCTAACAGTACCATTCAAGACAAAGGCATGGGCAAAGAGGCATGGGCAAAGATTTAATGACGGAAATATCAACAGCAATTTCAACAGAAGCAAACATTGACGAATGGGATCTAATTAAACTAAAGAGCTTCTGCACAACAAAAGAAACTACCATCAGACAACCTACAGAATGGGAGAAAATTTCTGCAATCTATCCAACTGAAAAAGATCTAATCCAGATTCTACAAGGAACTTAGGCGAATTTACAAGAAATAAATAAGCAACCCCATTAGAAAGTGTTTGTTCAAAGGACATGAATAGACACTTCTCAAAAGAAGACATACATGCACTCAACAACACGAAAAAAAGCTCAACATCACAGATCATTACAGAAACGCAAATCAAAACCATAATGAGATACATCTCACGCCAGTCAGAATGGCTATTATTAAAAACTCAAAAAACAACAGAAGCTGGCAAGGTTGTGGAGTAAAAGGAACACTTTTACACTGTTAGTGGGGGTGTAAATTTGTTCAACCATTGTGGAAGACAGTGTGGCAATTCCTCAAATTCCTAGAGGCAGAAATATCATCTGACCCAGCAATTCCATTACTGGGTATGTATTCAAAGGAATATAAATCATTCAATCATAAGGATACATGCATATGCATGTTCATTGAAGTACTACTATGATAGCAAAGATATGGAATCAACTCAAATGCCCATCAATGATAGACTGGATAAAGTAAATGTGGTACATATACACTATGGAACACTATCCAGTCATAAAAAAGAGATTATGTCTTTTGCAAGGACGTGAATGGAGCTGGAAGCCGTTATATTCAGCAAATTTACACAGGAACAAGAAACTAATCACTACATGTTTTCTCTTATAAGTGGGAACTGAACAATGAGTACACATGGACACATGAATAAGGAACAACACACACCGAGGCCTGTTGGAAGCGGGTGGGTGGTGGTAGGGAGACCATCAGGAAGAATAGCTAAAGGATGTTGGCAGTAATATCTAGGTGCTGGAATGATCTGTGCAGCAAACCACCATGGCACACATTTATTTGTGTAACAAACCTGCACATCCTGCACATGTAAACTGAAACTTAAAATAAAAGTTGAAGGGAAAAAAATGTATCCCAGGAACCAATCTTGCATCCCAGGGGGAAAAAAGAAATCTACTTGATCATAGTGAATTAAAGTTTTGACATGCTGCTGGATTTGGTTTGCTAGTATTTAATTCAGATGCTTTTCGTATGTTAATTGGGAATATTGGCTTTTAGTTTTTTTGTTTGTTTGTTTTTGTTTTTAATCTTACCATATCTTTACTAGGTTTTGGTATTAGAGTGAGGTTAGCTTCTTAGAATGTATTAGTGAGGACTCCTTCTTCTTTGATTTTTTGGAATAATTTCAATATAATTGGTACCAGCTCTTCTTTATATGCCTGGAAGAATTTGGCTGTGAATTAATGTTGTCCAGGGCTTTTTTGGTTGATACATTTTTCCATTAGTGCTTCAGTTTCGGAACTCAATATTGGTCTGTCCAGGGACTCATTTTTTTTTTTCCTGATTCAATCTTGGGAAGTATATTTCTAGAAATGTGTTAATTTCCTCTAGATTTTCTAGTTTGTGCACATAAACGTGTTCATAATAACCTCTGAAGATCTATTTTATTTCTGTAGGATCTTTTAAAATTTCACCTGTCATTTCTAATTCTGCTTATCTGAATGTGGAATTTTATGTTTTATTATCTTGAAATCTCATTGGCATCAATTTATCTGTTTTCTTTTTGGCAATGTTTATTTTTTTCTCCCGTCTTTTTATTTTATTCAAATTTTTACATAATGATTTTATTTATTTCTGTTTCCCAATAAAAATATTTTGACTTCATCAATGAGCTATTCTCTGTTTTTTTTTTGCTTCATAATAACATGTGTTTATATAAGGATTATTTATTATTTATTTTTAAGTTTATTTTCTTACATTTTTCTAACTTCTTGAGTTGATGTGTTTGCTGAGTAATTTTAATTTTTTTGTATTTTTCCATAAATATATTTAGTCAGTAAATTTCTCACAAGCTTTGTAATAAATTTTGTTGGTTTCTTAAATTAAATATCTGGGTAGTGAGCTTTTCTTGTTTCTTGGCTATCCTTTTGTTAATATTTCTCATACTAGTCAGTTCTTGTCAGTAAATGTATTCTGTAAGAATTTTCTTATTTAGAGTTTGAAGATTTATCTTCATGATAAAATACACTGATTTATTGGAATTTCTTATATGTTTGCTGGTTTTGCATTTATCCGGTAATTATTTATTAATTTAGTGTTAGCTGAACTTTTTCTGGGAATAATATTCAAAGTTTTCTCCTCGTATGATTATACGTTTTTCAGATTTGTCTTTATTTTACTACTTTAGAATTTGTCAAAACTTTGTAACTTAGTAAACTAATGTTTTCCTGTCTTATATTATGATAAGTATTTTATTTTAGCATCCATTAATGGTTTTGTTTTAAATTTATTTTCAGTAGAAAGTCCTTGCTTCATATGTTATTTCTTCCTTATTTTTGTACTTTAAGTTCAGTTTTTTCTTTTTTTCTCTTAAAGTACATATAGTTGAATTTTTCAAGCTATTACAAAAATGTTTGTTTATTAAAATTATTTAAAACTTTTAGATTTATGGTCATTATGTATAGATTTGTAATTAGTTGTGCATAGCATTTACTTGCTTTTTACTATCGTTTAGTACTACTTTTTGTTTATTTTTATGTTTTTTTAAACAATCACATTTTCATATACTATTTTCATTCTGTCATTACATTACATATAATTTTTCTTAATTTCTCAATGAAATTGTTTATATACTACTTTGAAATATTTTGATCTGTTGATACTTTATACTGGTGATTAAATGACCTATTTTAAACTTTGTAGTTCTTCCAAAAATGGCATTACTTAACAAGAAATAATGAAAAAGTAAAAATTCCAACTAAAAAATTAAGAAAACTGAGAAGTTAGTTTGTAACACAGTAAGATTCTAAATACAAACTCCACTTGACATTCTAACATAGAGTCATAATGTGCAGTCCTCTGTAAATGACAGATGATGCTATTCTGTCAACATTTATGGACTAGCCCTTTAAGTCAATTTCTTAATATTTAAGATGAATTTGTGTTGACCCAAGCACAAGTTTCCATTCAAACTCTCCTATAACACTTAGCTCTCATTTTAGGGTTAGCTGGGGTTGTGTAATCTCTGGCCATGACTTGATTTGTCATGGTATTGGGGTATACTTGATTTTTGTAGTTTTGTTAAAATCTATTTTCTTCATGATTTATACTATTCTACAAAAGGATAATAGAATGCCATTAACAAGTGGGAAAATTTTTGAAAATTAATACCTTGATGGCTTCAAATTGCAATATAAAAGAGATAGTTATAAAGGAAGACTTAAATATTAGTAAAACTAGTTCAGTTCTCTAACTCAAAAACACAGAAATAGAAGCTTCTCATATATTATATATACACACATATATATACACACATACACATATATATACACATATATTCAATCTAAAACAAATATATCCAGAGCAGAAGATAATTTTCTACCAAATATATTCTCAAAAGAAGAAAAAATTGCAGATAAATTGGAAGTCCTGGCAGTTTTACTCATTTTTCTATCTCTGTAAAACTTATGAACCCCGCAAACTGTTCGTCCAAATTAACAATAATACAGATAAGAATACGGTAGGCTAGAGGAAATGATTACTCATGTAATTTTCTAGGCACCTTGAATAAAGGCATAGGAATGTGAAACCTTGATATAAATTCTACTTATCATTTTCTCTCAAGCTATGACATGTTCTGCCTCCAGGGAGACTTGAGAAATTTTGCAGAAGTCCCTTCTGTGTCCTGAGACCCACACAACACCCATTTGATATAATAGTGGTGCCTCTTCTAAAATTAATTGTCTAGATTTTAGAGAGAAAATAAGATTTTTGATATATTCTAATGAAAGTGTCAATGAAAAACATTGTTTCTTAGTTGATGCTAGATTAACATATTCTAATTTACCAAGAAATTTCATTGAAGAAGAGTAGATGCATTTTATGTCTAGTACACTCTATGAATCTCTTCTACTTCATTTTCATGCTGCTGATAAAGACATACCTGAGACTGGGCAATTTACAAAAGAAAGAGGTTGTTGTACTCACAGTTCCATGTGACTGGGGAGGCCTCACAATGACGGCATAAGGTGAAAGGAACTTCTTACATGGTCTCGGTAAGAGAGAAGAGAATGAAAAGGGTCTCCACCTATAAAACCATCAGATCTCGTAAGACTTATTCACTTCCACAAGAATAGTATGGGAGAAACCACTCCCATAATTCAATTTATCTCCTACTAGGTCCCTCCCACAACACATGGGAATTATGGGAGTACAATTCAAGATGAGATTTGGGAGAGAACACAGAGCCAAACCATATTATGGTCTAAATCATATGCTGAAGCCAATAAGAAAATGTTTACTGATAGAGTCCACTGAAATATTCCAAGTCTTTAAAAGACTTGTTTGTGCCTTTCTAATATTTGTATATTACCTTATGCAATATCAGAATGAATACAATCATTTATAAAACACTAAGAAATCTTTTACTATAACATGACCACATTATTCACATACACACACACACACACACAGAGAAAATGCACGATTGGCATTTTAAAAGTATTGACTTCTTGTCCATTCATGCCATGATCCAAGCGTGTATGCCCCCCCAAAATTCATGTAAAATCCTAATGCCCTATGTAGTGGTATTAAGAGGTAGGGATATTGGGCGGTCTTGAGGGTAGGCCCCACATAAATAAGATTAGAACACTTATAAAAGTGGCTCCAAAGAGATCTCTCACCTCTTCCACCATGTGAGAACACAGAAAAGACTTCCACTTATGAACCAGAAACAGGTCCTCACCAGATACTTAATCTGCTAGAGCCTTGACCTTGGCCTTCTCAGCTTCCAGAACTGTGAGAAATCAATTTCTGTTGCTTATATGCTACCCAGTCTATAGTATAATTGTTATAGTGATGTGATTAGAACCGAGACTGGCAGTGTGAAAATAGAGAATTTTGACAGCCAATATTTAAACTGTCAGGGAATGAGTAAGTGAAAAAAAATATGTATCTCCTGAATAATGACATTACTTATGTATTTTTAAATCTTTTTACATAAACCCATACTCATACAAAATTGGCATTCAGTGAATTCTTATTGAATAAATGAATGGATCCAATAAGTAATCTTGTATGTTTGCAAATTTTGTTATTGATAATGTCAAAAATAAGAAACAATTTTTAAAAGATTGTGTCAGAATAAAAGAAAATGCAGTCAATGTAGTAGGAATAGAAGTATCTAGATAGTTTAGTCTAATGTAGTAATAGAATAAATTATTTTTTAATGTTTAGTATATTTTTTCATGATCATTGAAATGAACATTAAGTAAGGTTAAGTGTAAATATTTGTGATTAAATTATCATGCATTATGCATGTCTTAGTCCAGTGTTTTTTTCCTACTCGTAGAGAATATGAATTTTGGCTTTATTATAAAAATAGAGTGATTTTTTTCCAGTGGCATGCAAATATTTATTTTATGTATTTATTTCTTATTACTTTTTAAATTTTTGTTGGTACATAGTAGGTGCATATATTTATGGGATACATGAGATGTTTTGATTCTGGCATGCAGTGTGAAAAAGCACATAATGAAGAATTGGGTATCCATCTCCCTGTTGCTCAGACTGGAATGCAGTGGCACAATCTTGGCTCACTGCAAGCTTGCAAGCTCCGCCTCCCAGGTTCACGCCATTCTCCTGCCTCAGCCTCCTGAGTAGCTGGGACTACAGGCACCCGCGACCACGCCCGGCTAATTTTTTTGTATTTTTAGTGGAGACAGGGTTTCACTGTGTTAGCCAGGATAGTCTCCATCTCCTGACCTCGGGATCCGCCCATCTCGGCCTCCCAAAGTGCTGGGATTAAAGTTTTGAGCCACCGCGGCATTCCAATTATACTCTTTAAATTATTTAAAAATGTGCAATTAAGTCATTATTGACTATAGTCACTGTACTGTGTTATCGAAGAGTAGGTCTTATTAATTCTTTCCATTTTATTTTGTACCAATTAACCATCCCCACCTCCCTCTGAGCCCCTCACTATGTGTTTCAGGCTCTCTGACAACCATTCTTCCACTCCCTATTTCCATGAATTCAATTGTTTTGATTTGTAGATCCCACAAACAAGGGTGAATATGCAATTTTTTATTATTTGTCTGGCTTATTTCATTTATTTACTTCCATCAATGTTATTGCAAATGTTGGGATCTCATTCTTTTTATGACTGAATCGTAATCCCACTATGCATATGTACCATATTTTATTTATTCAAGCTATTGTTACAGCTTCTATATGAAAAGAACAATTGATAGCAGTTTGTAGAAATAGTAGTTTTTAAAGTTTAAAAAATTTATATTTTCAATTTGGCACTGTGTTTAACCTAATTTTAGGTGGATAGATTTAATCAGTCTCTGGGCATAATAGAACCAACACACCTATGCACAAAATAGCATTTTTGGTAACAATTTTAAAAGATATTTTTAGATATCAGTATTTATCATGAGAGATTACTGATTTGTTTTTCCCAATGTAAATAAAAATAACATAGAGTAATTTAAACAAAGATTCCTTATTTTCTAAAACAGTTGATGAATTAAATATTTGTCACTAAAGGTGTGGTACAAAAATCTCAAATTTGTTTACATAAACAGTATAATTGCATATACATTTATTTTATACAATAATATTCAGGGTTTTTTTTCTAATGAAGTAACTAATATTCTACCCTAGGAAACTAAGAAAAAATGAGGTATTAGTTAAATACAATAAGTCAGATAATTTTAATTCATATTGACATGTTATAGGTCCTATTTAAGTTGTTTTTGTCCAAAATTAATATGTTTTTGCCCAACATTGTTATGGTATCTCAGGATAATATTTTATCCAATGTTAATATGTTGTGTCAGGAAAACAATTAAGTATAATATGCCCAATTGTTACCACTTGAGATTGTATAGGTTCTTGGCATTTTACAAAGAATTGGACAAAATGCACAAACAAAGCAACAAAAGAAAAGCATAGATTTATTGAAATGAAAGTACACTCCACAGAGTAATAGTGGGTTTGACCAAGTGGTTGAAGAGCACTGGTTTCAGAATTTTCTGTGGTCCATATCCCTCTAGAGGTTTCCCATTGGTTGCTTGGTTTACACCCTATTTAAATAAGGTGGTAGCCCACAAGAAGTCTGATTGGTTGCAGAAGGCAACCAATGAATGAGAGGCTAAAGTTAAGTTACAAAGTTACACGTGAAGTCTTGGCCTGTGACCAGTCTGATTGGTTGCAGGAGGGTGCCCATAGAGGTAATTTTATTTTTCGTCTGTAATGCAGACAAGGTAGGTGGGTTGCAAAGCAAGTAGCCTCTGATCCTTTTGTTACTTGGGTGTGAAGAGGTGGATTTTCCTTTTAAGTTTTAGGAAGTTAATATGAATCAGCCTGAGGTTCCCTGCCTCCAGACCCTATTCTTCTGCCTCATTTCCCTGCTACGAGACATGATCCCCATAAATCTCTATGGGGGGAAGAGGGACCAAGGGTATTTTTTTAGTAACTGCTTCCTGCTGACTTGGGGGTGCAATATCTACCTATTGGGGATCATAGAACTCTTGCCAAGCTCTGTCTAGTGGAGACAGGGGAGCTTCTTGATGGCTGGTAGTATTTTCATCAGGAACTGGCTGGAAACCTTTTCTCATGACTGTCTGAAGCTTGATGGTCTCTTGGTGAGAGGAAATTAACTTGGTTAAAAGATTTAACAAACATGGTCCAAAAAACAAGGCAATTGTAATTATTAATAATGGGATGGCCAAGGGAAGGAGCCATGAAGCCCAACTCAGTGCCCTTCACCAGGAGCCTCATGACTCGGAGAGCTGTTGTGATATTTCAGAGGCCCAATCGGCTAGTTTTTGGGTGTCATATCTTATTAATCTTGATTGGTTGACATTAAAACAGCATTTATTCTCTAGGAAAAACTCATAAGCCACTTTTTTCAGCATTAGGAGATCTAGTCCCATTCTGTTTTGCAAAGTGGCCACTGCCAAAGAGTCTATTTGACTTTGTATGGTAATGATACCTTGGGAAATGACATTCAAGTTTTTCATAAAATCAATGGACAAGTGTTGGTAATAGGATAGGGAAGCTGCAAGCCTGCCAACTCTTATTCCTACTCCTGCTGCTATTCCTAGCTCTACCAAAGGGATATGAGTTGGATGGCTTCTTTGTGTCCGTTGGTTGAAGTCAAACGTATAATGAGGGATTGATTGTTGGTTGCTATGTTAATTTTGAGACCTACAATATTTCTCTCTCTGCTCTGCCATTTCCTCCAAAGACAAATCATGGCAGAACCAATCTACCTGCAAAATAAGCTTCAGTCTCAAATACTTGGCATGAGTACCCACACAAAGTGCAACAAAAAATATTGTTCATGTAGACTCCTCTAAATTGGCTTTGCTGAAACAACTCACAAGGCCACTTCAGTCAGAGCTCTGAGAAAATAACCAGTTTCTCTAATTGTGTCCCATTACAAAAGAAAACATGTGGTTATTAACTGTATGCAAACAAGCACATGGCCATGAATTAAGAATGTTCACAACAGCCATACTTAAAGACACAGTTGACAAGGAAATTTGATGATTTCTGTGATATACAACTATTTAACATAATAATCATATATTACTGAAAATGTATATTAAGACATATCACAATTTTAGGAATCTCATACAATCCTGGAACACATACTAATAACACTTCTATATAAATATAACCCAAAGGAAACTAAACACCACCTCAGATTTGACAATGCTTGTTGTATAATTATAACGTTACAAATATACCTAATAAGCCCAGTGTGTCTTTACTGAACTTCAGGTAGCCTAATATCCAAAAAGTTTAATTTGAGGTCAAAAGACCCAATTTAAGACTTGAAATTTTTCTGTTGGAAAGTTTTTCCAATTTCAATTGTTCAAGAGACTCGATATCACAAAATATTATCACAAGTTACTAAAAAATTTCATTTAGCCAAAATTATAATACAAAAACGTTTACTTTTCAATAATGAGGAAAATGCAGTTTAGTTTCCCAAACAAATAAGACCTAATACATAAGACAGCCTGAGACAACCAGATTCATCTCTCCCCCTCCATTTTCTTCCTGAAGTTTATTCAAAAGGTACACAAATATTTTTATTATGCAAATATTTTGTTCAAAAGAGGAAACCAAAATTTTATTTTTGTATAGTGTATTATTAATTTTAAATCTAATTTTAATCAAACCTTATAAACAAATTTGTCTAATTTTAATTAGACTGGCCATAAGGTAAGAGTTCCATAAACTTTTTAATTAAAAATATCAGTTTTGGAAATTCAGTGTGAGAAAAAATCTCCTTTCATTGAAATATGATACAACAAAACAAGGACAAAGTGAAAACAGGCACACAGTTTCTTTTCAGCTATTTTTAAACGGTCATCACATATTTCCAAGATTGATTTCTAGATACAGTACTGACAACTAATTAGGTAACTTTCACCATAAAAACTTTTATACCATTGAAACAACTGCACACATTTTGTTTTCAAGTACACACATGAAGGCTCATCACTGATAGACAGCTTGAGATCAAAAATCACTAGAAAGTCTCACCTTTGTTATTACTACTTAATCCAAGTGAAGGTAATTTTAATTTGATAGTAGTAAACAAAATTGAATTAGCTTGAGAGAAATTCTAGTCACTATAATTTTCTTAAGGACAAAGCCAATCTTTCCTAAACATTAAAATTTTGTGCCCATATCACAGTGTTTCTTCATCAAAGGAAAAGATCTGAAACCAACCCAAACTATTGATTCAATGTCACCCTGGAAATACACACCACTCAGCCATTTCCACTCTCATTTACCCCTCCAAACAACAAAATGTATAATATACTATTTCTGTTCAGAACCTATAAAAATAAGTCTTTTATTTTTTAGTTCTCTAGATTATCAGAGGTAAGCAAAACCAACAAAATTCCAAATGGCTGGTGTGCTTCATGAATTCCTGCAGGCCTGACTAAAGGAGCCTGGGAATTCCAGATAAATAGAACAAATGATGGCTTGCTAGAGCTGCATGGGGAAAAAAATAACTATTCACAGAATCGAATAAAATTCTTCCATTAGAAACTAAAAAGCATCATACGCATACAAAAACCCAAAGAAGAACAAAAAACAAACAAATAAAATTTAGAACCAAAAACAAATAAACAGAAAACAATGCTAAATATTTTCTACTCAGTCTACACTGGAGGCTACAATGTTATCCAAAGCTCCCCCAAAACCCATGTAATGAATGTTTTATTGCTGATACACAATTCAATATCCTTAGTTTGTACCAATATCACCATAACTCCTGTGCAATCAAGAAATTCACTCTAGGAACATGACCAGTAAGTACTACAGTGCTAGTACAATCCATGCAAAAGAGTAAACATAGTGTGAAGCAATGCAAGTATGTATGTGAAATTTGACTCCACACTAAATCTGGCTTCATGATTAACAATATTAAAAAACAATTGTCAAACTGCCAATGCATTTCTTTAAAATATTTCTTATATTACTTTAATCAAGACTAAGAGCTTTAAATATAAAAATGTTAATTAGCCGAATGTATCCAATTCTTTACCAGGTTTTAAATAATATTTTCTTATCTAAACTTCTTCAACTTTCTATTTTCTCTATATGTACTTGAAGATAGACATACAGAGAAACATGAAAAATTACATATGACTTAGACAGACAATCTATGACATGCATGGGCTTTTTGTTCAGTTCCAGATTTTCTCTTTCTTCTTCCCTTCCTTCTTGTTCTTCTTTAAATAACCAGTCATTTTACTCTAAGCCAAAAAAAAAAAAAATCACCATACAAGATCCTTTCTCATACAGAATGATTATTTTCTTTATAATCTTCCTTACCAAAAATACATTTTCATATACATAACTATCTTTACATCTCTCTCCCTTACCAGTTTTTCACTACCATGTTTTACAAATAATCTTTTCAAATCTGTAATTTGAATTAACTTTTAAATTAATTTTTAATTCTTTTCTTCAATAATAACATGAACCTTTCACAATTTGTATACCGAATTATGTGTTAACTAAAATTTTTATACTTAGCAACCTAAAACTCTAATGAAACCCTAAAAACCAACAAACCCTGAACTATCAGATATGGGCATTTATAGATAAGAACAATTCCACAGTTTTTAGAACAATATTTCCCCTGCCACAACCCTTTCTTAGAAATGACCCGGGGGGGGGGGCGGAGCAAGATGGCCGAATAGGAACAGCTGCAGTCTCCAACTCCCAGCGCGAAGGACACAGAAGACCGGTGATTTCTGCATTTTGA
>NW_012114644.1:1946544-1979942 GCF_000951035.1 Colobus angolensis palliatus
AAAAAAAATCATCTATAAAAAAGGCAGTTTGAGGTAGGTCAGAAACTGGCATATTAACTACATGGAAACTACATGTTAAGATAAATTTTAAAATAAATATTAAATTTCCTGGATTTTAAATATGGCATTGTGTCTACGTAAGAGAACATCTTCATTTTGACAACATATGCTAGAGTCTTTAGGCATAAACTGTCATGATGTCTATAACTTACTTTCAAATGGTTCAGCCAGGACAAAAAAAAAAGTGTATACACACACAGGGCTGGGGGAAGTGGGGATATAAATGTGGAAACATTTTAACAATTAGAGAGTCTGAAGACCATTAGGGTGTTCATTATACTATTCTTTCTATTTTCCTGTTACTTTGGCATTTTAAAAGGAAATAAAAGAAAATTTAATTTCTCAAAAAAAAAAAAAAAAGAAATGACCCAGATATTCAATGAGCATCAAAAATAATTTTAGAATTTTAAATTACACAAGAAATTTACCTAAAGCATCTCATTTACGTGGACTCAACTCTTTGATTTTTAACAGTTTATCGAGATTACTTCTGAAAACTGAGATATTAGACAGCATAATTTAAAGTGAATCATTACCTTGTTTACCATTCAATAATTTGTGAATATCAGGTGTTCACTGAAATTAGAACCTTAAAGTGAAATACATAGGCTTTTCACAAATAACTCAGAAAATTCAGTTGTTTTCATTAAATCATAACATCAGTCTTACTAATTAAATCACAACATTAATCTTATCAAAAATCTGCACAAAGATCATTTTGTTTTGGTTATATTTATAGTTTTATAACCTTCTATACCAAACCCTGACACCTCAAAATATCTACCAGAGACAAAGATAAAATTCAGACAAAAATATATGCTGACAATTCTGAAGGCATTTCTATTTTCATTTTACCAATCATTTTAAAGACAGCTTGTTTAGTAAGTTATACTTAAGTCACCTGAACTTGAAAATTGCTTAGGCTTATTTACTTAATTTATGAGTACTCTTTTACTTATAAGCCAGTTTGGTAGACACAATATATGACAATAAGTGTACATACAAATAAACACATCTAGACATGTATGAACACACACAAATAAAGATCTGATAAGTTTTACCTTGGAATTCTAGCCATGACATAGCAATATAAGCTCACCAGGTTTACATTGTTTGCCCCAACAGGTAATCCAATGAAGGCTGTGAACCAAAATTTTGCGTAAAGCAATTTCCATGGCAGTTTGATTTTTAGAGTTCAAACCTCCTCAGGCTCCAAGGAACACTGGGGCCTGACACTGGGGCCAAATAGCACCAAAGGAGAACATCACATACTAACCAGGCCTGACTTTACTTAGAATAGCAACACAAAAGCCTAGATACATGTAATTCCCTCCCACTTTCCCATTCAAGAGCAAGCTCCAGATTCCAAACAATATTCTGACCAAACAGTGTAATCCTCTTTAGATTATCAGGGTCAAACTGATTCTAATGAGGATGTGGCCAAAGAGGGCACCGGATGGAGTAAATGGAGTGTTTCCCATTTTCATATATGGGAGAAAATTCTAAGGAGGGCTTAGAACTAGACTGCAGAACCTCTGCAGAGGGCATCCCCGTTGGAGAGGTTGAGGTCTGGAGTTGGATCTGCTGGGGCATTCTCTTTGGAATACAGCCTTAGAGAGTCAGATATCTCTGACCTTAGCTGGGCACTGGTGCCACTTTTTATGTTTTCCTGCCAGAGGCGATGGCCTACTAAAATCTTTCCTTTTGTCCCTAAATGAAGGCCTTGACTTCTAATATCCATATAATTTAAAAAGACCACACTTTTCTATGCTTTCCATTCCACTAGAATGATAGTCATGAACTTTAATGGAGAAAGTGGAGGCTGGGTGGGTTTCTTTTGTCCTTAGCCAGTTGAATAGATCTAGTAGGAGAAAGGAGGTCAAAACATCTAAGAGACACTATCTTTTGCCATTATGGGTTAACTGTACAGGAGAATTTAGCATACAAAAAAAAGGTTTACGTCACCTGTTATGTGTGCAAATTCACCCTGGACGAGCTGCCAAAGCCAATTGTGTCACATGTAGGAATCAGGGACTATAAATGGAAAATATAGAATGAAGTCCTTCCCCGTTATGGGCAGGGCAGCTATCCCTGTTTACTCCTTGGCTTTCAGGTAACATCAGAGAGTGGTCCTGGCTAGTTGCCTTCAATTACCAAGGAGTTGCCAGGAAACAGCTGTTGAAAGACTAAAGGAAAAACCAAAAAAAAGGAAAAGGTTCTTCACCCAATCCAGGTGGTAGTAGTCAGGTGCTTCCACGTGGAAACTTTTCAGCTTCACCAGAGAATGACCCTGGGTGGAAACCTGCAGTTGCCTGTGGGCTTAGGGGCTGTCTACTGAGGGTCCTGATTTGGAAAGAGAAATAGAGAAAAGTGTTCCCCTGTATGAAGCAAAGAGGAAAAGGGGGGGAAAAAAAAAGAAGAAGAAAAATAAATTCCAAACTTTGAGGTTACCTCCTAGCTGGCTCGCTAAAATATATTACCAGCGGAGGGCTTTCAGGTTTGTGGTGCTTTGAACAACTAATTGGAAAAAAACACACAACCAAAGCAACAAAAGAAAAGCACAGATTTATTGAAATGAAAGAACACTCCATAGAATGGGAGCAGGCTCAAGCAAGTGACTCAAGAGTACTGGTTACAGAATTGTCTGGGGTTTAAATATCCTTTAGAGTTTTCCCCTTGGTTACTTTTGTTTACACCCTACATAAAGGAAGTAGTGGCCCACACCAGTCTGATTGGTTGCAGGAAGTAACCAATCAGAGGATGAAGTGAAGTTACAAAGTTACATGTGGAAACTTGGCCTGTGACCAGTCTAATTGTATGCAGTCGGAGACCAATCAGAGTTACTTTCATTTTTTGTCTGCAATGCAAAAAAGGCGAGTTGCAAAGAGTAGTCTCTGATCCTTTTGTTACTCCTGTGTGGGGAGCTGGGGTTTCTTTGTGAGTCAATTCTAAGAAATCAGCATGAATTGGCCTTAGGTTCTCTGCCTTCAGACTCTATTCTCCTGCTTCATAATAATTTATTTTTCTCCTTTGATATGTAATTGAGACTCATATTTTTAGTGGAAAATATTTTAAATATTTCAAATTAAATGTTAAAATATTTAAATAACAATGGCTATCAAAGAATACACACGCAACAAAAGATAGTGTTTGAATTATTATGTCTAAAAATAGCACATTATTACACATAGTGTGTGTCATTTCAAATCCTGATCATTACAAAATATCTTTATGATTTTATTGGTATTATTCACCAATAATTTATAATGTAACTTATTGTTTATGAGTTTTTTAGTTGTATTCATTATATCTCCCTTTTACAAAATCACTAAAATATTTTTATCAAATTATATGTACTTATGCCTATGCAGTATTTTATTCAAATGAAACATTTTTATACTGAAGAATTACTTCAAAATTTTAAATAATTTTATGCAAATATGTTATTTTATGATGTTTTTATTTGTAGTTTTACTTCAGTAAGTTTATTACAATTATAAGTGTACATTTTAATATTATACACATATTGTAAAACTTTTTCATGACATAAAATATTTTATACATTATAAATATATTAATAAAAAGTGAAAATGTATCTGAACAGATTCTTATAAGGACAAGTCTGACATGTCTATTAATAAAATATAAATTCCAGACATTTTCACTCACAAGCTAATATTTTGCTTTCATAATTTGACTATGCTATAACATTTAGCAGAGTTTCATTAATGTCTTTTAATTATATAAAGACTAACATAAAGTTATTTTCCAGAGTATTTATGCATTTGCCATATTTGAAATCAGAGATCATAAACAGCATGGAAATTCTTATAACATTATAACTGACCATTAAGTAACGTGTTTGACCTGTGCAGGTTCACTTACACACAGTTGTTTTTCAGTAAAAGTTACACGGAGTGAACCTGCCTCTCCTGCTCCTGCTTCTACTTCCTCTACTTCTTCTGCCTTTGCTATCACTGAGAGAAGAGGGCCAATTCCTCCTCTATTCATTCTTTCTCAGACGATTTAATATGACAATGAAGAAGATGAAGACTTTTATCGTGATCCATTCCACTTAATAAATTGCAGATATATTTTATCTCCCTTGATTTTCTTAATAACATTTTATTTTCTTAATAACATTTTATTTTCTCTAGCTTACTTTATTGTAAGAATACAGTATACTGACCCACATGCAATTGTTCCTGCCTGTAATTCCAGCTACTCTGGAGGCTGTTACAAAAGGATCTTTTGCAGCAAGCTCTGATCATGACTCTGCACTCCAGCTTGGGTGACAGAGTGACTCTAAGATAGATAGATGGAGAGATATGTATTTGATGTTATATGTGTTATATACTATATATACATCATATATATTTTTTGCCTGTGATATATATTTTTTGTGTTATATAGTATGTATAGTACTATATAACAGACAAAATTTGTTGTTAGAACATTTATGCTATTATGCTATTAGTAAGGTTTTTGGTTAACAGTAGGCTATTCATAGTTAAGTTTTGGGAGAGTCAAAACTTATATACTGGAGTCAAAAGGTATGCACTGGATTTTTTGACTCTTGGGAAGTGGAGCAAAATAGTCAAATAAAACACTCCAGCAATCATCATCTCCCACAGGAACACCGAATTGAACAACTGTCCCCTTCAGAAAGCACCTTCATAAGAACGTAAAATAGCAAAGTACCTGGTTTCAACATCACCTCAAGGAAAGGAACACTGATGAGTGTAGGAAAAACAGCCTTGAATTTTTTACACCACTCCTCCAACATCTCTCAGCAGCACCATGTGGTATAGAAGGAGAATCTTTGTGCTTGGTGGAGGGAGAGCAAAGTGTTTCTGAGACTTTGCATTGGAAATCAGTGCTGCCCTGTCACAGGAGAAAGCAATAGAAGGCAGAATTTAGCTGGTGCCCATGGAGGTAGCATTTTTGACTAGTTCTAGTCAGAGGAAAGTCATCCATCCCAGCAGTAGGAATCTGAGTTCTGGCAAGCTCCATTACGTTAGGCTAAGAGGCTCTGAGTTTCTAAATATACATGAAGGGGAGTTGAAGCCACAAGGAGTGCAATTTCTGGGTAAATTCTGCTTGTAACCCAGAGAGCTGGCTCAGGGCCAGTGGACTTGGGGTGCATGTAACCCAGAGAGATACCATTTGTGGTGGCCAAAGGAGTACTTGTGTCACCCCTCTCAGAACCCCAGGTGGTATAGCTGGCAATTTTGGGAGAAAGGGGAAGGCAAAGAGGACTTTGTCTTGCAACCTGGATACCAGCTCAGCTACAGTAAAATAAAGTACCATACAGAGTCCTACAGCTCCTATTTCAGGCCTTAGTTCCCAGACAACCTTTTCTAGACCCACCCTGGGCCAAAAGGGAACCTACTGTCCTGAAGGGAAGCCAGTCCTGGAAGAATGTACCACAGTTCACTTAAAGGGCCCTTGAGCCTCTACTAAACTTTAGTGGTAGTCAGGCAGTAGTTACTATGGGCCTTGGACAAGATCTAGTACCAATCTGGCTTCAGGTGTGACCCAGTGCATTCCTAGCTGTGGCAGCTACAAGGGAGATACTCCTGCTTGAGGAAATAAGAGGGAAGAGTGAAAATAACTATGCCTTACAACTTGGGTACAAGATCAGTCATAGCAAAATAAAGCACCAAGCTGATTCCAGGCCCTCTCTCTCAGTCAACATTTCTAGCCTTACCCTGGACCACAGGGAATGTGATACTCTGAAAAGAAAGACTGCATTTTGAAAGAATTCATTACCTGTTGATGAAAGAGCCCTTGGGCCTTAAATAAACATCAATGGTGCTGGTAAACAGTTTTCACAGGTCTTGGGCGAGACCCAGAATAGTGCTGCCTTCAGATGTGACCCAGTATAGTCCCAGCGGCGGTGACCATAGGAGTGCTTGCATCACCCCTCCCCAAATTTTAGGCAGAGCAGCACAGAGATAAAGAGATTTTATTTCTGTGGGAGAAGGAAAGAAAAGAGAACAGCTGACTCTGCCTAGTAATCCAGGGAATTTTCTTGGATCTAATCCAAGAACACCAAGGCAGTACCTCTACAACTCTGAAAGACATATATTATTACTGGGCTTGGATTCTCGTCTAATGCACATCTGGCTGCAGTAACCAAAGACATATCACAACATTCAATACCCTTTGAATACTTGGAAAGACAGCTCAAGAAGAATGAGTACAAACAAGCCTTGATTTAAAAGACTACAGTAAACACCTTACTCTTTAATATCCAGATGTCAACACATATCCACAAGAATCAGTATCATCCAGAAAAATAGTACCTTACTGAACAAACCAAATAAAAGAGCAGTAACCAATTCTGGAGTGATGGACATATGTGACCTTTCAGATAGAGAACTCAAAATAGATGTTCTAAGAAAGGTCAACATAATCCAAGATAATGGCAACAAAGCAATCAGAATACTATAATATAAATTTAACAAAGAGATTGAAATAATTTAAAAAATCAAGTAAAACTTTTGGTGATGAAAAATTCAGTTGACAAACTGAAGAATATATCAGCGTCTCTCAACAGCAGAATTGATCAAGCAGAGGAAAAGATTAATGAGTTTGAAGAGAGGCTATTTGAAAATACATGGTCAGAAGAGTCAAAAGAAAAAAAAAACCACATTTTTACAGAATCTAGAAAATAGCATCAAAGGGGGGAAATCTAAGCGTTACTGGCCTTAAAGAGGAGGTAGAAAAAGATATATGGGTAGAAATATTTTTTCAAAGGATAATAACAGAGACTTCCTAACCTAGAGAAAGATATCAACATTAAAGTACAAGAAGGCTATTAAACACCAAGCAGATTTAACTCAAATTCACTATGTCTGGCAGCAAACTTTTCAGTGGAGACCTTACAGGTAAGGAGAATGACATGATACATTTAAAGTCTTGCAGAAAAAAATAAAAATAAAAAACAAAAGATAAAGAAAAAAAAAGACACTTTTACTCTAGAATATTATATTCAGAAAAAAATCTTGCCAACATGAAGAAGAGATAAAGACTTTGCCAAACAAAAGCTAAGAAATTTTATTAAAACCAGACCCATTCTATAAGAAATGCTAAAGAGATTTATTCAATCTAAAAGAATAGTCTCTTAACACAATAAAATTCATCTGAAGGTACAAAACTCACTTGTAACAGTAAGTACAAAAGCAAATGGAGAATAGTATAACACTGTAATTGAGGTGTGTAAGCTACTCATGTATTGAGGGAGAAGAATAAAATATGAATCCATCAAAAAATAATAACTAGAACAACTTTTTAAAACATAGTACAATAAGATATAAATGGAAACAACAAAAAATTGACGAGTGGGAGGAAATAGAGATGAGGTGCATAATTTTTATTATTTATCTCTTTGCTTGTGCATTTATCTGCTTGCTTTTGCATTAATGTTGTCATCAGTTTAAAATAATGGGTTATAGGATGTTATTTATAAGCCTTACAATAACTTCATAAAAGAAACCTTATAATAGTTACACAAAAAATATAAAACAAGAAATTAACATACCGCCGGATACATTCACTTTCACTAAAAGGAAGTCAGGGAGAAATGAAGAAAGAGAATACCAGAAAACAAATAGAATGGCAGGAGTAAATGCCTACTTATCAATAATAACATTCCATGTAAATGAACTCAACTCTGATCAAAAACATAGAGTGGCTGAACGGATTTTTTTTTTAAAGACACAATGATATTGATCTGTCACTTGCAAAAAACACAAATAGACTGAAAATAAAGCGATGGAAGAAGACATTCTATGCAAATGAAAACCAAAAAAGGAAAAAAAAAAAAAGATCAGGAGTAGCTATATTTAGATCAGACAAAATAGATTTTAAGACTTAAACTAAAAGAAGACACAAAGAAGGCTATTATATAATAACAAGGGAGTCAATTTAGCAAGATAATGTAACAATTGTAAATATGTTCATTTCCAACACTGGAGCACTCAGATATATAAAACAAGTATTCCTAGAGCTAAAGAAAGAAATAGACCCCAATACAATAATGGCTAGAGATGTCAGCTACCAACTTTCAGCATAGGACACAATACCAATGGCATTATTCACAGAAAAAAAATATAAATAATTTTAAGTTTATATGGAACTACCAAAGACCCAGAACATCCAAAGCCACCCTGAGCAAAAATAAAACAATGGGAGGAATCACATTACCTGAGTTAATATTATACTACAGAGCTATAGTCAGCAAAACAGCATGGTACTGGTATAAAAACAGACACATAGACAGTAGAGCAGAATTAAAATACCAAATATAAATCCATCTATAGTAAACTCATTTTTGACAATAATTCCTATAACATACACTGGGGAAATGATAGTCTCTTCATTATATAGTGCTGGCAAAACTGAATATCCATATGCAGAAGAATGAAACTGCTACTCTCACCATATACAAAAAATCAAATCAAAATTAATCAGACTTAAATCTAAGCCCCCAAACTATGAAACTACTATGAGAAAACATTGAGAAATCTCTTTAGGACATTAGACTGAGCAAAGATTTCCTGAGTAACACCCCCAAAAGCACAGACAATCAAATCAAAAACTAACAAATGGGATCACATGAAGTTAAAAAGCATCCACACAGCCAAGGAATTAATTAACAAAGTGAAGAGATGACCCACAGAATGGGAGAAAATATTTGTTAACTATCCATCTAATGAAAAATTAATAATGACAATATATAAGGAGCACAAACAATTCTATTTTGAAAAATGTAATAACCCAGTTCAAAAGTGGGCAAAAGACCTGCGTAGGTATTTCTCGGAAGAAGACATACAAATGACAAACAGGTATATGAAAAGTTACACAACATCACTGATCATCAGAAAAATGTAAATTCAAATGACAGTTGTTTTTACTCCAGTTTAAATGACCTTTATCCAAAAGACAGGCAATAACAAACACCGGAACGGATGTGAGGAAAGAGGAATCCTCATACTCTATTGATGGGAATGTAAGTTAGTACAGCCTCTATGGAGAACATAATGGAGGTTCCTCAAAAATCAAAAAATAGAATTGCCATATGATTCAGCAATCCCGCTCCTAGGTATATATACCCCAAAGAAATGAATTCAGCATACTGAAGAGGTATTGCTACTCCCATGAAGATTGCAACACTATTTACAGTAGTCAAGATTTAGAATCAATCTAAATGTTCATCAACAGTTGAATGAATAAAGAAAATGTGTTACATATACACAGAGGAATATTATTTCGCTATAAAAAGAAAGAAATTCTGTCATTTGTAACAACATGAGTGAAATGGAAGACAGTATGTTAAATAAATAAGCCAGGCACAGAATTACAAACTTTGCATGTTCTCACTCATTTGTGGAAACTAAAAATTAAAATAATGGAACTCATGGAGATAGAAAATAGAATAATGGTTACCAGAGGCTGGGAAGGGTAGTGGGTGGGAGGTGGGGCAGAAATAGGAGTAATTGATGAGTCCACAAATATCGTTAGATACAATGAGTTAGATTTAGTATTCGATAACACAACAGAGTGACTATAGTCAGCAATAATTTGTTTTCCATTTTAGAATAACTGAGGCAGTTTCACTGAAATGCTTGTAACACAAGGAACTGAATGCTTTAGGTGATGGATACCCCATTTACACTGATGTGATTATTACACATTGTATGCCTATATCAAAATATCTCATTAACTCCATAAATATATACACATATAAAAATTAAAAATTAAAAAATTAAATTTATACACAAATTTCCAACTGAGGCTGGTAATCAGAGTTCCTAACCCACGTGTTGTTCAAGGGCCAGGTGTACATTCTTGCATTTTGACTTCCCAAATGTGCTGTTACCTCACACACACTGCTATTTCATCTAAGTACCCCACTCTATTTATATACTAACTCTTTAAATTTGTTTGTGGTTAATTTTCTCACCTGTTTCATTTTTGCTTTACCTACTACAAAATAAAATAAATAATATTTCAATGAATGTATATAACTTCAGAGAAATTCCAGAGAAATTTCAAAGAAAGCAAACATTCTAATTTTTTTTTTTACAACTGAATGATCACTGGCCAAACATAATAAAAATAGATAAACTAATGAAAATTTTAAAATTCTGAAATTTTTGGTACACTTAAAAGGTGTATATGGGGAAGTGGGGTGTGGCACTAAACTGATGACAATGCAAAACAGAATAAATGTTCAGAGAATTAAAATTTCTGTGATCCACTGTTACTACTTCAGCTTATTCCTAATATAAGACTTAGGGCAGAACTGAGACTCTCAAGGTCTCTCTTGGATGCTTAATATTGGATTAATACTGACTTGAGATTCAGTTGACATCTGTTAAAATCTGCATGGAAGTCCTAAAGAAAGGGAGCATATTGCTATTTGTGTAGGATAGAATTGAATTCCAACTAATCTGGGAAAACTCTATCCTTATCTCTGGTAATCCTGGATTTTGACTTTGACTCTCGGCCAAGATAAGGGCTCAGGAATTTATAACCTGCACTTTAAAGTCTAAAACTCCCCTGGATACTGCCAGGATCAGTTTGTTTACTGATGGTTTTCACCTAATGTAGCCTGTTAGACACCCTGGCTTAGCTACACAGCAGACATGCATAATACCCGTTCCCAACTTCTGCCTTGAGCTCTCGAGAGGCCAAAACATTTCAGGCACAGGTCTTAACTACATAAAATTTCACGCATTAAGGAGCAGATAAAACCAGGTAGTCCAAAAAATTATCTTAATGTTAAGAGCAATTAAACATTTGGTTAAAACACGGACATAGTATTTAGTTGTTGATTATGATGTATTAAAATAGAGAATATAATAAACTTTAAGAATTTATAAAATATGCTATATATTTGTAGTTTTTCTGAGAATTTTAGGTTTGAAATATTCTGTGTAACCTCTTTTGATATCCTTCTTGAGTAAGTATCCACAAGGAATGACAAAAGTAAACAATTCATCTTAATTTTGATGGAATTTTCCAACCATGACCTGGGTTCATTAAAATCACATTGAGTCAGAGGAAGGATAAAATGCTCAGATGTTGGTTAATTCTTAAGACAAGATAAAATAATTTTACCTAAAATATCCTACTATGACTTAAAGTAATTATCTAAAATGCTAGTGAGTGAAATTTGAGCTGTTCAGTGCTTTTTTAAGATCTTGGCTTAATGTCTAACACAGTAGTATATTTTCTTGTCTCAGTTTTAATTTTTAATAAAATTTATGCACCTTTAGGGAGCATAGTATTGTGGATTATAGCATATATATTGAAAAAGGATTACTAGTCATGTACATTTTTAATTTGGTAAAGCGTTCAAAATAATTTTTTTGTTTCTTGAGACAAGACCTCATTCTGTCACCTACTCTGGAGTACAGCAGCACTATCTCAGCTCACTACAGCCTCGACCTTCTAGGCTCAAGCAATCCTCCCACCTCAGTCTCTGGTAACTGGTACTACAAGCATAAACCATCACACCTGGCTAAGTTTTGTAGCGAGAGCCTAGGCTGGTCTTGGAAACCTGAGCTCAAGCCATCTGTCTGCCATATCCTCTCAAAGTGTTGTAATTACAGGTGTGCTCTACTGCACCTGTCCCAGAATAAAATTCCTGAAAAATATATTTTTTGTTTTCAGTAATAAGTCTATTCAACAATAAGAACTTTACTTACTCAATTTTTATTTTTGCAAGTAAAAAGACAAGAATCTAAAAAATTACATTATTGTTGCCTAAATATTTATTATCTATGAACCTCATCATTTGCTATTGATAGAATCAAATAAACACATTTGAGATCAATATTCATGACATACCACATGGTGTTCATATATCCAGATTAGAGCATTTACCACTCATAAGGAACTGTATATGCCCAAATAACTCATAAATCAGATATAAAGTCTGATAGTTAATATCATATTAATCAATTTTATAAACATACTGTTATACTTTCAATGTTTGTCTTTATTATATTTGCAATGTACTGTTACATAAAACATAGAATAAGTATAGAACAAAACATGTATTTCTGGAAGCAGGAGAATTTAGTAGATTTACCAACTTCAATGCACATATTCTTGATCAACATTGTCAAAAATTGTTTTCTTTAAGCTTCAAATTTCTTCATCTAAAAAAATGAGAATGCTTCTCTCATATGGGAATACTGTGAAAATAGCTTTCCTATTTTGTAAACCATAGATTCGATGTAAGTGAAACTCATGAAATACGTTACATTTCAAAGAAAACAAATGGTGAAAGAGTTTTCTAATACAATAGGTAAAGTTCACTGAAACCAGTCATATATGGTTGACAGACTGTATAACAATGTCTCAAATTTGATAAATACTTATCAAAATGTTTACATACTTCTGAGATCAGATGAGGCTGGGCACACACATGCATGTTTGTAGCAGCACAATGCACAATTGCAAAAATATGGAACCAGCCCAAACTGTGCCTCAATCAGCGAGTGGATAAACAACTTGGGATATATATATATATATATATATATATATATATGTATATGTAATTTTTTTTCTTCTCCCCGAGCAGGAATTGTAATACACACCACACACACCACACACACACGATGGAATGCTACTCGACCATAATAAAGAATGAATTAATGGCATTTACAGCAACCTGGATGGAACTGGAGACTATTATTCTAAGTGAAATAACGCAGGAATGGAAAACCAAACATCATATGTTCTCACTCATAAGTAGGAGCTAAGCTATGAGAATGCAAAGGCATAAGAACGATACAATGGGCTTGGGGGACTCAGAGGAAAGAGTAATAGGGGATGAGGGATAAAAGACTACAAACTGGGGTCAGTTCACGTTGCTCGGGGTGGGTGCACCAAAGTCTTAGAAATCATCACTAAAGTACTTATTCATGTAATCAAATACCACTTGTTTCGCAAACACCTGTGGAAATAACAAATTTTTAAAAAAGAAAAAAATATATATATAGACTCCTATCTTTCATTGTGATGAGAGACCTGGAATCAGTAGTGTGAGCAGTCTTCTCCTCCCATCAAAACATAATAGAACAATGATTAAAGTGATGATTTTTTTTAATACTTCTGAGCGCGCTTAGTTAGCAGAAGAGTAAACTATCTCAAAATCTGAGGAGAGACAGTGCCTGAAGGAAATAAAAGACACGAACATGAACTCACATGGCTTAGATGGAACTGGACACCAGTAAGGAAGGAATCTGTGCAACTGTGGCCTTGAGAGTTATTTTTAAAGATACAACACCAAAGGCATAATTCATGAAAGAAAAGATAAATTGGACTTTATCAAAATTAAAGCTTTCCTCTGCAAAATAACTTCATAGTTAAAAAGATCAGTTACACATGGGGAAAACATATATGAAAATCACATTTCTAATAAAGAGGTTTATATCAAGAAAATATAAACCTCTCCCAAAACTCAACAATAAGAAAACAAACAATCAACTGAAAAATGGGCAAAAAATAAGAACAAACACTCTACCGAATAAGACATATGGGTGTCAAATAACCACAAAAAAATGCAAATTTTAAACCACAATAAGGTATCACCACAAAGTTATTGCTACCTGTATATGACATAAAAATATATAATTACTATATGTAATTTACTATACATATATGTGCACAGTTTTGGCTGTTTCTGTCAAGAAATCAAAGCAAATAGAAATCTCTTACATTGCTTACTGGTACATAGTATAGTATAGTATAGTATAGTCACCATCTAATCAGCTAAAAACTAATTTGTTAGTTTCTTATAAA
This sequence comes from Colobus angolensis palliatus, assembly GCF_000951035.1. NCBI lineage: Eukaryota > Metazoa > Chordata > Mammalia > Primates > Cercopithecidae > Colobus > Colobus angolensis. The sequence continues at coordinate 1,960,429 of NW_012114644.1, forward strand.
GTTAAATATATGCCTACAATATAATTCATAATTCAGTGACCCTACATCTAGATATCACGCCATAAAAAATAAAAACTTAAATTCATCTCCCAAATGGTACACAAATATCTGTAGTATCTTATTCATAATTACCAAAAACTTCAGACAATCCACATCCCCTTCAAGTGGTAAATTGTTAAACTGTTATAATCCGTAAAATGAAATGCTACTACTCAAAGATACAGAGGAATGCCCCAAGGTTAAATTGTTACTAATTTATCTTTGCCCATGTCTAAAGCTAGAGGGCGCGGGAGTTATGTGTGTTTTTTCCCCCCACCTTTGGTTACACGAGTAAAAGCCAAGGTTGTTGAGTTTAGTAAAATAGTTTCTTCTGAGGGTAAACCTTTATTAAGGAGAATGGAATTATCTGGGCATATTTCAGAGCATTATTTTTCTCCTCCCCAAGCAGAAAAGAAATTTTCTCCAGCTTTATAGGAGAGCATGGTGGACTTCTTGAAAATAAAACTCATTTGTGGCTGGACTCCTCAGAGTCCGACTATCTGAAGATGGCTCACAGTAAGCCTCCTATAAGTCTTCAATTACAGTTTAAGTGTTTCTACTGATATTGGCCCCAGCAGCGGCTTCTGCTCCTGGGCTTTTGCTCCAGGTAAGTTGTGTTCTCTGTATCTGCTTCTATATTCAGTTTTGAGGGCATCTGCCTGCCCTGTAATCTGAACAAATGCAAGAACACTTGTTTTTTAGCTTGAACTGTTCAGCTGTTTTGTTATTTTAAGGATACGAGTTCTGACTTCCAAACTACTAACATGTCAGAGTAGAAACATAGCCTCTTATTTCAACTGCTTAATAAATCTGTATTGCATCCAATATGACACTGCCTGATAATCTCAGAATTCTCTACTAAGATGGACAGAGATTCTACATAACACTCTTATCTTCCATAGACATATGTAGTTTTGTGGCATTTGCAAAATTAGATGGTTCAAGTGACAGCACCACTTACTGCCATAGTTTGAAACTGATACAGGCTCTTCTCTTGCTCTTGGCCCCAGTCAAAGCTAAACAATGGATTTAGGTATTGTCAGTACAGAAGACCAGCATGATGATCTCTACACTATCCACAGGATCTAGCCTTCTTTACACTTTATTGTAACACAAAGGTGGAGAAACAATATAGCTGTTGAAGTGTAAATTCATGAATGGGTGAAGTTATTGTGTACTACAGTCTGTTCTAAATGAATGCAAGCTGAATTTGATTCTCCTGCTGGATTGAGATTATTAAGAATACACCAATGACCACATGCCAAGTAGTTGTGTGATCTGTTTTAGTAAATATACCATATTCGTTAGAGCAGCCACAGCTGAGATTATCACACAGTTAAGCTTAGGATAGACCACTGTCATCTATTTTGATCTATATGTTTTCCTATGAAGTTTATACTATACTGAATGTTGCTTCTGGTACACTGTTTTGATTGGGAGTTAGAGGTATCATGGACTTATATGAGCATTTTTCTACTGTAGTTACTCTTAATTCCACAGTTTAAGGAACCAAAGTAAGGATACTGTGAGCTCTTGAACATATCCTTCTTGATTATGCACTCAAAGACCAAAGAAACAGACTGGGCCCACAGACCTATTGCAAACATTGTGAGATGGAGTTGGGCTAGGATTTGAATAATCAATCTAACCAGAAAGTAAAAGAATGAGGAGGGTTTATGGCTTTTGGATTCCCTGGTATCAGTTCACTCTCAGCAAAAACTCTGCATCCAATAGCCCTAGGACGATCTGACTATTTCCTTTTCCTAGTACTTATTTACTATAAAAAAAAACTGTAGGTTTTTTTTTTTTTTTGTCTCTGGTGGAGGGTCTTGAATACGAGTCATCCAGGTTCTTGGTGTTTTGAACAAAGAATTAGACAAAATACACAAACAAAGCAACAAGAGAATGAAGTAACAAAAGTACAGCACTATGGAAGCAAAAGTACCCTCTACAGAGTGGGAGTGGGCTTGACCAAGTGGCTCAAGAGTGCTGGTTACAGAATTTTCTGGGGTTTAAATATCATCTAGAGATGTCCCATTGTTTACTTGGTTACATTCTATGTAAATGAAGGAGTGGCCCACAACCAGTCTGATTTGTTGCAAAATGTGGCCAATCAGAGGCTGAAGTAAAGTTACAAAGTTACATCCCTATGAGAATAAAGACTAGGTCTGTGACCAGTCTGATTGGTTGCAGGAGGAGACCAATTAGAGGTACTTTCCATTTTTCATTTGTGATGCAGAAAGGGGGAAGATGGCAAAGGGAGTAATCTCTGATTTTTTTTGTTATTTGGGCATGGAAAGGTGGGAGTTTTCCTTTTGATTCAATTCCAGAAGGCAGTAAGAATCAGCCTTAGGTTCCCTGCCTCCAGACCCTATTCTCCTGCCTCATTTGCCCTTGGAGAGACATGATTCCCATAAATCTTCATAGGAGGCAGAGGGACTGATGGTCCTTTTCCTGTGACTGCTTCATGTGGACTTGGGGTGCAGTCTCGACCTATTGGGTATCACAGAACTCTTGCCTTGCTCTGTCTAGTGGATACATCCTTATGTCTATGTGGATACATAGCTTCTTGATGGCCAGGAGTGGTGTCTTAACCTGAAACTGTCTGGAAACTTTGTCACATGATCATCTGAAACTTGATGATATCTAGGTGAGAGGAAATGCATTTGTTTAAGAGATTTAACAAACATGGTCCAAAAACCAAGGCAAGTATAATATTAATAGTGGACTGGCCAGAGGAAGGAGCCATGAACCCAAAGTTACCATTTTTTACCAGGAGCACCATGACTCAGATGGTTGTTGCCATATCTTAGAGTCCCGATCAGCTAGTTTTCAGGTGAAATTTCTTATTAATCTTAATTGGTTGACATCAAAACAGCATTCTTGCTCTAGAAAAACACATAAGCCAGCTTTTTTGGCAGGTGGAGATCTAGTCCCCTTCTATTTTGCAAAGCAACTGCTGCCAAGGAGTCTATTTGATTTCGATGGTGATGACACTTTGAGCAATGTCATCCAAGCTTTCTATAAAATCCTTGGAGAAAAATCAGTAATAGGACAGAACTGTTGCAAGCCTTCTAACTCCCATTCCTGCTCTTGCTGTTATTTCTATCCCTAGGGTTATAGTTTGATGGCTTGTTTGATGGGTATGAGTTTGATGGCTTGTTTGTGTCTGTTGGTTGCAGTTAAAGGTATAATGAGGGATTGTTTTTTGGGGGCTATATTAATTTTGGGGGCTAAACAAATAAGTGTACAGATTCCAGTACAACTGACTGGCAATCATAAGTAGGAACTGGTTCCAAACAGAAAAAAGGCTTCTTGATTTTCAAGATAAAAATTGTTTTCTATGGTGAACATGCGGGTTAGCTTGTTGTTTGCACATTCCCAGGTGGTTAAGGTCCCTACTAAGGTGGCTCTGGTTAAAGGTTGGAAAAAACCTTGGAAAACATCCTGAGCTTCCCTAGCAGTTCCATTTCCCCAGTGGAGGTAGTTATGCTTAGTGTACACTGACAACCACCCAGGGGTATTTTTGTACTGGACAACCAAAAGGCAACTAGGTGTCTCTTGACAATATTTAGACTGTATAAATATTTAAAGTGGCCTTAATAGTACGGATTTTCCTGAAAAATGTACAGGTTTTCTAAATGATGTAGTCTGGATATTTGCATAGTTATTGGTGGTATTCATTGGACTGGTGGTATTTAACAGTCTTTGCGTTAAATTTAAAGTTCTTAATAAATACCCAGAATCCATTAATTGCCAGGAGGATAAAGTGACTTCTGTTGTAAAATAAAGCTGATTCCAAGTATTCGTGGTCCCAGTATGCACAGGTTGTGGGTGACCATTATGAAACAAAAAAAATACTTATTTATTATTTTGTTCTATAGAATGGGAAAATAGGGAGGTGGATTTCTATGCTGTCAGGAATGTTTGTTATAACAATAAATCAGAATTTTTCTTAATTATTAAAAAGGAAGTGATTTGATCTATTTGGAAGAAAGCAGTTAAATTGTAAAATATAAAACTGGCTATTATTATCCAGCCTACAGTAACTATGCAACAAAGATGCCAAGAAAAGTTGATAGGTATTTACTTATCTTTTGGCTGTCTTTTAACAGGTACTTAAGGTATTCCACAGATTCATAGGAGTAGTGGGTGATGGGAGCTTCAGGTTCTAGGTCTAGGGCTTCAGGTATTGCAATTTTGACTATGGAAAGATACACCAACTATCTCATCCTAGTGCTCTGACAGCGGAAGCCTTGGCCCGTAGCACTGAAAATGGTCCATTCCATTTTGGTTGTAATTGTTAAGCAGGTGATCCCTCCCTCCATATTTAAAAAAGTACCTTATCTCCTGGCCTGGTTTTGGGTTGCAGGTTAGTTGCTGCTGTGGGGAGCCTTTGAGTTCCAAAATTTTGTAAAGCAACGATAGGCCATTATCACTTTGGACACTCTTGATTAACCCAAACTGGGGAATTATTTTTTTTAAGAGAACCTTTATAACTTCATTAGCCTTCTCTGTTCTGGTAAAGTAAGTTTGTATACTTTGTATGCTGGCATATGGGTGAAAGCTATGTCAGTCTTCTCCTTTAATTTTAGCCCGTGTTCACATACAGAATCTATTTTACAATTAGTTATTCATAAACCTTCTACAACTTGTTCAAACCTTTAGATTTTTCTGATCTCACTTAAAACAATCCTTCACCACTCTAAATTTGGGCAAGAAATCCACATTCCCATGACTTTTATTCTACTTTCATTCTAGTTCCCTAATAACATATGTTTTGGCAAAATTTTGTATACAGAATTATGTGTTAAATACAATTATTATCCTTTATAACCTTAAATTTTAATGAAATCCTAAAATATAAGAAATCCTGAACTATAAAATATTAGCATTTTATACATGAGGAAAATCACACAATTTTTAGAAACATATTTTACCATACCATAACATTTTCTTAATTGGAAATAACTCAATCCAATAAACATTGAAAATAATATTAAGATTTTGAATTGCACAAAAAGTTCACCTAAAACATTTATCCCAGTTATAAGTACTCAATTCTTTCATTTTTAACAGTTTATCTAGATTAATTCAGAAAACTGAGATATTAAACACCTCAAAATATCTAGAAAAGACAAATATAAAGCCAGACAAAAATATATGTTGACAATTCTGAAGACATTTCTGTATTTATTTTGCCAATAATTTTAAAGCCAGCTTGTTTAATAAAGGTTTACTTAAGTCACATGAACTTGAAAAATGCTTGAACTTGTTTACTTATTTTATGAGTGCTCTTTTACTTGTAAGTCAATTTGGCAGACACAACATATAACACATACAAAACTATGAAATAATGAAGCAACAAAAGCACTTATTTATTGAAATAACAGTACATGCCATAGAGTGGGATGAGCTTAAGTAAGTGGCTCAAGATTGTTGGTTACAGAAATTTCTGGTGTTTAAATACCCTGTAGAGGTTTTCCACTGGTTATTTGGTTACAACCTATGAAAATAAATAAATGGACTGCAACCAATCTAATTGGTCATGGGGGTGACCAATCAGAGGCTGAAGTGAAGTCACAAAGTTACACCCCTATGCAAATGAAGACTACACCCATTATCAGTCTGATTGGTTGCAGGAATTAGAGGTACTTTCAATTTTTCATCTGTGATGCAGAAAGCGGGAGGGTTGCAAATGGAGTAGCCTCTGATTCTTTTGGTACTTTGGCTTTCAAAGGTGAGATTTTCATTTTGTTTCAGTTTTAGAAAGTCAGCATGAATCAGCCTTAGGTTTTCTGCCTCCAGACCCACTTCTCCTGCCTCACTTTGGAGAAAACTTATTGAACAACGTGATAAATATTTGCTGTGGTGTTATGCAATCCTCTTTAAGAGGATCCAGTCTCTCAGAAGTGACTTATATCTGGAAAATGTAAATAGAATTATGCCTTTTAATTTTTAGCAACAGACATAATTAGTTCATAATCATGAACTGCCTTCATGATTCAGTTACCTCCTACCAGGTGCCTCCTACGACACGTGGGGATAATGCGAACTGCATTTCAAGATGAGATTTGGGTGGGGACACAGTAAAACTATATCAAATGGGTTTCATATATTTAAGGAAAAAGCTTAAATTTTAACTTAGTCTTCAAGTCCATTAAGGACTGGAAAATGAATTTTTTAGCTAGAACTATTATTCAGGCACTGCCCTAGAAGTACATTTCCATTGCATTTTCATGGTCCTTTTATTTTTGTTGTAAATTTCCAGAAGTGTCATGACATTTTATATCTTTATTTTGATGTATGCAATTTTCTCTGATCATTATACATGACACCTAATGCTTCCTTTGATCAACTCTTAGACATACTTCAAAATTCATCCAAGCAGTCCTTGCATACATAACTTTTTAAATAGTACTTATCTGGTTAAAATACTCCAAACATTTGGTGATATATCCATCAGAATATTTGTTGTTGTATGAAAAATAATTGTTTTTGATACAGAATATATGTACCTTTATCGTACAGACCTACACTAGGTCTTACTCATTCCTCAATGTCTACTGTACAGTAAAGTGCTGATATGGTATAAGTGATTATGACCCAGTGGATGAATTAAATGAATAAAAGAAAAACTATGGTGAATATTTTTGTTGATTTGTGTGAGAAACTCCTTAGAACTTCTCCTTTCTACACAGTGCTAGTTTTAATTGTGACTTCTCTTAAGTTAAAGAAGAATCATTATATTTTTAGGCAAAAAAACTGACTGTCATCATGGGTTTCCTAGACACACCAATTTTAGTTTAAATTGGGGTTATACATCTTTACAAAATGTACTAACCTTAGCAGAGGTTTATGTGAGAATTTAATTATTAATAAAACTATTCCTAAAATGCTTAGAAGAATATCTAGTAAGTAGCTATTAATCAATAAATAATTGTTATTATTATTGTCATGTCTCAAACTTCCTAAAAAGGTTTTTATTGATATTTCAGAATCTTTCAAAAACTGAAATGTGTTTAGCCATATGTTTAGATAGTGAAGTGTTTTTAAAATTATATCATCCATAGATATATAAAATATTTATAATTTTACATATTATACATTCATTGTTTTTATGATACTTAAAATTATTTACATATATGTTATTTCTAATAATTTATAAAGTCTTTTATTGTGTTTAGTAGAGTGCCTGGCATAATGTCATGTATTAGAGTTATCTAGAGAAACAACCAACAACTAATGGGACATACGTATCTAAACATATGGGTATATATACACATATTTTCCATTATTACATATAATACATGGTAACTTATATATTGTGTATATAATTATATACAATTATTTATAATAATTATATATTGTATGCACAATCATATATAATTATTAATAATATATAGCTAATATATTGTATGTATGATTCTATATTATTTATATATCTGTTATATATTGTATGTATAACTATATACAATTATAATATATAATTATGTAGTATACACAATTAGATATAAATATTTATAATATATAACAATATGTATTATATATTGTATGTATTTTAATTATAAAATATTTCATGTAATGCCATATATTTTTATAATATGTATTATCTATATAGAGAGGGGTTATATTGTTTTTCGTAAAACAACAGAAAGAGGAAGTTTAAAGAGTTAGCTCACCTGATTGTGAAAAGTTGACAAGTTTAAAGTTTGCACTCTAATCCAGAAGGCAAGACCCAGCGAAGAGTTGCAATTTAATTCCACAGACAGTCTGTTGGCCGAATTCTCTCTTTTTCCAGGGAGGGCAGTCTTTTTCTAATAAGGCCTCCCTTCAACTGATTGGATGAGCCCACCATATTATGATGTGCTTCACTCAAATATACTGATTTAAACTTTAACCTTAGTTAAAATTATCTTCTCAGAAATATCTAGAATAATATTTGACTAAATATAGGTACCTTGGCATAGCCAAGTTAACACATAAATTAACCATACAAAGTGGTAAAAGCATAAATTCTGAAACCATATTTCTCTGGATTCATAACTCAGTTTCCCTGCTCAGTTGCATTACAGCTGGCATCTTACTTCACTTTTCTTTAAAGCAACTTACTTTACTTTTCACAATTTCAGATGCCTCATCTGTAAAATGAGGATACAGACAGTATCTGTTTCAGAGGCTCATTATGAAGACTAAAGTTAATAAGAATAATGATCTCAACACAGTGTATCTTGCATACTAAATGCTTCAAGATTGGAGGCTTCATTATTAGTGTCAAAAATAGACCTCTGGCAAGAATCTCTTTTTGTAAACAAAAATATCAAGTTTTGATATTACGGTTTTAATAACTCCATATTAAACCTGTTTCTGTGACTGTGTCTCATCTTTAAATACATAGGAACAATTCACCAATGGAAACAAATAGACTAAGATGTTTGAGAAGATTATTCTCGAACAGTTGATTCCATGCTCAGTTGTATTTATACTAGGATGAGTACTTACATATTATTATTATTTTGATTTTACATTTATAATCAAATATAGGTAGTTTCATAAACATTATTCAAATTATTAACATTATAATTGTGAATAATGTATTTTTAAATTTAAAATTACCTCCATAACTTTTACTAATCACCTTGAAAATTTATATTATTGGGAATTTCTTTTTTTTTTTTTTTTTTTTTTGAGATGGAGTCTCACTCCATTGCCCAGGCTGGAGGGCAGTGGCGTGACCTCGGCTCACTGCAAGCTCCACCTCCCAGGTTCATGCTGTTCTCCTGCCTCAGCCTCCCAAATAGCTAGGACTACAGGTACCCGCTACCACGTCCGGCTAAATTTTTGTATTTTTAGTATAGACGGGATTTCATCATGTTAGCCAGGATGCTCTTGATCTCCTGACCTGGGGATCTCCCCTCCTGGGCCTCCCAAAGTGCTGGGATTACAGGCATGAGCCACAGAGCCAGGCTGTGAATTTCTTAAATTTACTGTTCAACTTTATGTGGAGAGAAGGAAGAAGTATTATTTAAATATTTCAATTCTTCTGTCTTTTTTACAACATTAATTTAAACGGGTGACATATCTCATTGTGGTTTTGTTGTACATTTTGCTTATGATTAGTGATGTTTAACTTTTTTTTTTTTTTTTTGAGGCAGAGTCTCGCTCTGTCGCCCGGACTGGAGTGCAGTGGCCAGATCTCAGCTCACTGCAAGCTCCGCCTCCTGGGTTTGCACCATTCTCCTGCCTCAGCCTCCCGAGTCGCTGGGACTACAGGCGCCCGCCACCTCGCCCGGCTAGTTTTTGTATTTTTAGTAGAGACGGGGTTTCACCGTGTTAGCCAGGATGGTCTGGATCTCCTGACCTCGTGATCCGCCCGTCTCGGCCTCCCAAAGTGCTGGGATTACAGGCTTGAGCCACCGCGCCCATATGCCTGTTGGACATTTGCATATCATTTTTTGAGAAATATCTTCAGGTTTTGTCACTGTTTTTAATCAGATTTTTTTTTTTTTTCCTATTACGTTGGTTAAGTATCTTATATCTTCTAGGAATTAATTCCTTGTAAGTTGAATAGTTTGCAAATATTTCCTCTCATTCTGTAGGTCGTCTCTTCATTTTGTTTATTCTTTTTTTTTTTTTTTCTGTGCAGAAGCTGTTTAGGTTGCTATGATTCCATTTGTACATTTTTGCTTTTCTTGGCTGTGCGTTTGAGGTCTTACTGCATAAAAATTTGCCCAAATCAATATCCTAGTGTTTCCCAAGTAATTACTTCCAGAAGTTTTATAGTTTTATGTCTTACATTTATGTCTTTAACTTATTTTGACTTTATTTTTGTATATGATGAGAGACACAGGTCTAGTTTCACTCTTCTGCATATGGATATCCAGTTTTCCTAGTGCCATTTGTTGAAGAGACTGCTCTTTCCCCAATGTATGTTCTTGGTGCCTTTATAAAAAATGAGTTAACTGGAAATGCTTGGATTTATTTCTGGGTTCTGTATTTTGTTTAATTGGCTTATGTGTCTTTTTCTTTGTCAACAAATATTGCAAGAATGCAGAGAAAGGTATTCAAATACTGTTGGTGAGAATGTAAATTAGTACAGTCACTACCAAAACAGTATGGGAGTTTAAAAAAAAATGAACTAGAACTAGAACTAGAACTACCATATGACCTAGCAATCCCACTGCTGAATGTGTGTGTGTGTGTATATGTATTTTATATATACACATATGCATGCATATATGTATATGTGTGTATATATGTGTGTGTGTATATATATATGTGCATTTTTAATAAGGCAATTCACATAACCAAAACATATCCGCATTCCCGTGTTTATTGTAGCACTATTCACAATGGCCAAGATGTGGAATCCACCTATCAATGGATGAATAAAGAAAATGTGGTGGCCGGGTGATCAATACTATTTTCCATATATTCTAAAAAATATCAGTATATACTGGGCATTAAAAAATACTGCACTAACTCCATGTGAAATCAGGTACTGATCTGAACATTTTGCTCTGAAATTATACAACTTTAAGGAGCCATGTTTTCATGTCTCTGAACTAGTGACTTCACTGATTTTCATCTGACACCTGAAATCTATCTATTCTGCTGTATTTCTTTTGCCTATTTAAATTCCCGATAATATATGCTTTCTTCTTATATGAAAAACTGTCAACCATTTCCATTTGGTAAAACAAGATGAGTTCAATATCACTTATTTTCCCTTCAAATTGTATTTGATGTTTCTGGGTATGTGTAGGCTGTGCAGGTTTGTTACATAAGTAAACTTGGTCCATGGTGGATCACTCAGCAGATCAATTCATTACCTGGGTATTAAGCCCAACATCCATTAGCTTTTCTTCCTGATGCTCTCCCTCCCCCAACCCCCCTTGACGAGCCCGAGTGTGTGTTGTTCCCTGCTGTGTGTTCATGTGTCCTCATCGTTCAGCTCTCACTTATCAGTGAAAATAGTCTGTGTTTGGTTTTCTGTTCCTGTGCGATTTTGCTGAGGATAATGGCTTCCAACTCCATCCATGTCCCTGCAAAGGCCATGTTCTAATTCATTTATATGGTTGCATAGTATTCCATAGTGTATGTGTATTATACATTTTCTTTATTCGGTCTATCATTGATGGACAGTTGGATTGATTCTATGTCTTTGCTATTGTGAATAGTGCTGCAATAAACATATGCATGCATGTATCTTTATAATAGAATAATTTATATTCCTTTGGGTATATGCTCAGTAGTGGAATTGCTGGGTCAACTGGAATTTCTGCTTTTAGATCTTTGAGGAATTGCCACCACACTGTCTTCCACAATGGATGAACTAATTTACACTCCTACCAACAGTGTAAAAGTGTTCCTTTTTCTCTGCAAACTTGCCAGTCTCTATTGATTTTTGACTTTTTAATAATTGTCATTCTGACTAGTGTGAGATGATATCTCTTCAATATCATGAAAATGGCCATGCTGCCCAAATTAATTTATAGATTCAATGTTACTCCCACTAAACTACCATTGACATCCTTCACCAAATTGGAAAAAAATATTTTAAAATTCATGTGAAACCAAAAAGAGCCTGAATAGCCAAGACAATTCTAAGCAAAAAGAACAAAGCTGGAAGCATCATGCTACCAGACTTCAAACTATGCTGCAAGACTACAGTAACCAAAGCAGCATGGTACTGGTATCAAAACATACACATAGACCAATAGAAGAGAATAGAGAACCCAGAAATAAGACTGCACACCTACAACCATCTGATCTTTCACAAAGCTTACGAACACAAGCAATACAGATAATAAACGGTACTTGGAGAACTAACTAGCCATATGTAGAAAATTGAAACTGGACTCCTTTCTTATACTTTATACAAAAATTAACTCAACATGGATTAAATGCTTAAATGTAAAACCCAAAACTATAAAATCACTATAATAAAACCTAGGCAATACCATTTAGGACATAGGCACAGGCAAAGATTTCATAATGAAAAGTCCAAAAGCAATTGTAACAAAAGCAAAAATTGGCAAATGTCATCTAATTAAACTAAGAAGCATATTCACAGCAAAAGAAATTATCTTCAGAGTGAACAGACAAACCTACAGGATGGAAAAAAAAATTGCAATCTCTCCATCTGGCAAAGTCTACAAGGGACTTACATAAATTTACAAGAAAAAAAAAAGTCTCCAAGGGGCTTACATAAATTTGCAAGAAAAAAAAACAAACAATCTCAATAAAAGTAGTCAAAGGACATGAACAGATACTTCTCAAAAGAAGACATTCATGCGGCCAACAAATATGAAAAAAAGCTCAACTTTTTTTTATTGATCGTTAGAAAAATCAATATCACTTTCAATAAAACTTGCAAGTATTCTTTTCTGTAATTGTTGCCAATTTCTCATTTTCTGATGACCATAAATTCTACTTTATATGGTGGAAATTATAAATAATGTATGTAGGGTATAATAACAGTATGCGTTTTTCAAGAGAAGGCAGGAAATAAACATGAAGTGCAGTTTGGGATTGAAGGAATAAAAAGGAGCTACCCCGAATGAAAGAGAGATCTGTCGTTAGATAATGTATATAAATTTACAGATATGAGTAGTTCCTGAAAGAAGAAACTATATATGAAGGATACCAGAAGGAAAAAGCCATATCTTTTATGGTGGTTGATTTTATGTGTGGCTAAATGGAAAGGGAAAAGGTAACTGCTTCTTCGTTACTATTGTCGGCTTCTTTTTCTTAATCTATTCCTAAAATTAGGTTAATGTCTCCCAAGAATCTGTTTTTGATCTATTTCTTTTTCTTAACATATAGGCAGGCAATTTCATGTGCCCCTTTGTTTTATATCATTTTGTACTTTCATACCCCCAAGTTTGTATTTCCAGCCTAGATCCTGTATTGATCCCTAATCAATTGAAACTAACCAACCAGTGGTCATTTTTACTTGGGTTTTTATTTAGACTTCAAATGGAATACTTAACTGAGTTTATTACTTATCCTCCAAGTTTAGTGTTCCTTCAGTATTATTTTCTCAGGGTCTTGCAGTAGTATTTATTAGAGATGAGGAAAACTTTCTATCACATTTATTATTTACTTTCACATTTTGATTTTCATCCACACCTCTTTGCATGTGTTTCTGTATGCATGTTGAGTTTTAAAGTTATGATAAATCAACAATAAAGCTTACTCTTTATGTAGAAATAAATAGGGGTTTAAAATGAGTGTGGCTGAATTGTGATATTATTTAGTGTTAATAGTGCATTAAATTAGAATAGTATTTCAGTAAAGATTGGAAATAGTAGACTCTAAAAATCTATGTATTCTGTACATATTGGATGACTTATAACATTTTTCAAGAGAGTTTATTCAAACTTTCAAAAGTGAAATTACTGATCCAAATTATTGTTTCAGCCATTCTTATATCCATAACATTAAATACCAACTCTAGTATTAGTTTAAATAGTCTTGGCTGAAGTATTATGATAGTTTATCTGATATTAAACATTTTATTAAAAATAAAAACATCACAGTACTATAAAGCTTTTCTTGGTTGCCCATTTTCAAATGCTGTTTAACAAAGATTAGGTCATTATCTTTGAGGATTGAGCTGTCACACTGTGACCTGACTACAAGGAGAAGAAAGAGTGTTTGTTATATTGACAGTTAATTAGCAGCCTTAGTACTGAAGAGGTCTGGAGATATTTAAGAACAAGGAAAACAAGTATGGAAAATATGTTTTTAAAGGATATTGCAGAAACGTCTTCACTATACTTAAATGTTTCTATGGTTTTTTACATTACATATGAAGTCAAATACTGGTTCTATTTACTATGCCATCACTGCTCATAATATAATATGTATTCCAACTCCTGAAAACTACAAACTACATAGCCATTATCAATTGTAGTCTAATTGATACATGATTTAATTTTGCCTTTGGGAATGTGAAATTCAGCAGTGGTGTTGACTTTTTAAAAACATTTTTCAAGACGTGTCAAAGAAAATCAGGACAATAATGTAGGAAAAACAGGATAGTTTAGAAAGTAACAGGATTATTCTGAATCTATCAATAGCCGTTTAAACAAGACAATTTAAAAATGTCTCTCGAAGTTTCTAATCTTGGAAGAGTCTCAACAAGTTCAAGCAATGAGATATTTATGAAATAAAAGGTTATCAGCACTAAAAATATAGTACAAATTAGGGGAAAAATCATTAATTGGATTTCATAAATTGCATTTCCTACACCCTTGGATGCAATTGCATCCTTTACTTTAATTGACTAAAATGAAGCAATAAAGTGAATGTGTTGCTAATATTTCAAATAAAATTTAATTTTCAAATAATTAGAGGTTTATATAAAAATACTGCAATCTATCTTTTCTTTATAGAAAACAAGTGTAGTATAGGTTGTACTACTAACCTGAAAACCAGATCAAAGTGATTTTTATAGCAGACAAAAACCAATTTTATACAATGAAAATGCATGGAAACAGGTAGGAGAACATCACACAAAGGGGCCTGTCAGGGGTTGGGGGATAAGGGGAAGGAGAGCATTAGGACAAATATCTAATGCATTCGGGGCTTAAAACCTAGATGATGTGTTGATAGGTGTAGCAAACCACCATGGCAAACATATACATATGTAACAAACCTGCATGTTCTGCACATGTATCCCAGAACTTCAAGTTAAAAAAAAAATCAGTGTTATATATAATAGGCATTAGATATTCATGTTTTCTCTGAGAATTCTACTAAAATCTGGGCATTAGTGTATCTTTCCACAGAGTCTGGTTTCTTATTAATCTTGTGAATGGCTGATTTTATATATAATTCTATAATGTAATGAAAATGAGATCAACCTCTCTGTTATTACTCTTTATGTCCACTGTCTTTCTCTTGTAATTGAGCAACTTTCTTTAATACTACACCCTCACATGCCATCTTTCATACTGGGCACTACTTCCACTTCAATTAGACTGCTTGCTTCTCTTTCTGACAACCCAAATAAAAATGCAGAGGGTTCACATTAATGGTATGCCAGAGCTCTTCACACATGTCTCTTCTTAATGGCCTATTCTAAAATTTGCTCACCACTCATATTACAATACCCTTGTTACAGTCTTCAAATTTAAATCATGCCCCACTTTCCGCAAGATAATTCTAATTTCTCCCTCACAGATTGTTCAAGATTGTTCTCCCCATCTCCTAACCCAGGCATTTAAAACATCTCATGTGTACTGGTCTGGAAGCAGCATCTATTTGAGGGATTCCATCCTCAGTGAGGAATTTGATCTCATATTATCTTTGTTGATCCCATCCCAAGGTAGTCTGTGCCTCCTTTAGAAGGATTGAGTGTTCGGTGTTATTAGGGAGTCTGAGGCGCTACACTCATTCCCTGTTCATGAGTCTAATTGTAGATATATTCATGCTGCCTTCTTTGGATGCTACTCCTGTGTTCTGATACCAACATATAAAGCTGATGGATCAACAGAGTTAGATATATTTTACTAATTATCTAAACTGACTATGGATAAATAATTTAATGATGTAGGTTTCAAGTACATTAAAATTCTTTTAAATGTAATACCTCTGAACAATGACTAATACATTTCTCTGTTAATAAATGGATAATATAATAAGAAATGTTTCTTGTATAAGGAAATCAGAGCATCAGATATATTCTGTATCTGGTATTTGTCTTGCATTTTTGTTTTCTTTTCTCTGTCATCATATTATTAAATAGAAATCTTGCTTTCATTGTTATAATTTATATCCTAAGTCCTCTCGCAATCTGGATATAGAGGCTTTTTGTTTTGTAAAGATTTTTTCTACCTACCGATGCTTACAAATTGAACCAAAACCCAAACTGAGAGCTGAGAGAAATATTTCTGCCTCTGGTAATGAATATTTAAATGTTTTGCTTCTGAAACATTTTAAAAAATAATTATAATTTATGGCTTTACTTGAAACATCTAAAAAGAGAAATATACCAGGTTTTCTTAATGTTTTGTTTCAGTTAGTTATTTTATTTGGGAAGAGATGTTCACATATCATAAATTGTTAAGCTCTGAGTACTTTATTTTGAAGTTTTCAGAACAGATAAATATCCATTTATTATTAAAGTTGGATGTGGTTCTTTAGCCCATGTATCTGTAGCTCATCTCAGTGACAGCCGATGTTTAAAGAAATAATATTATCTCCATCCAGAGTTATGAATCTGTTCATATTTAAGGCATAAAGCATATTTTCCATTTTCTTACCTTTACAACATTCACTATAGTGAATTTGTTTTATTACGTATACGTTTTTACTTCTGTGAAAATTTATTATATTTATATAGCAATAGGGATGCCTCTAATGAGACTTATAAGTAACCCTGAAATCATGCAATGACACTTCCCTGCAGTAGTATTCTGGTTTTAAGTTTTTTTTCTGTTCTAGGATGGATCATACCCAAAAAGGAGATTTCACAGAAATGGCAGCAAAGCTTCCCATGACAGAGTGGATATCGCATGTTCAGCAGAATCTCTTTGTCTTGATACCTAGCTTTAGAAAAGCCAATTGCCTCTAGAATGTGAAAAGAGAAATCTCTAAGAGAAAATTTTTTAGAAACTTGAAGTCCTTTGACGATCTAACACTTAAATTGTTTATCACAAAAATTTTTCAGACACCCTATCACTTTTTTATTTTCCTATACTCACACAATTGTAAGAAACTATGATGGACCAAATGTATGTATCAATTAGATATATTTCAGATAACCAAAACTGAAGCTATACTAAATTTATAAGAAAAATAAGTCCAAACAAAAAGCTTACTTTGGAAATGAAGGTTTTTCAAACAAGATAATATTTTCTGTTTCCAAAATTTACTCCCAGTCTAAAATAAACCTTAGAGCTCAGTTGCAAATATTAGAAATTTGTCTGAACCTAGACCCCACAGTAAAGGAACATTCCCTATAAGTTTTATAGACCATCTCTGGAATCCCTGTGTTTCCTCAGAGAAATTATGTCCCCAGTAGTGTAACTTCTTGAAATATCTTCAATCTTTCTTTTGGTTTATTCCGATCGGTATTTAAACATGCGCATTATCTATCATCAAAAATCAAATGAAAGAAAACTTGTAAAAGTAATTGTGTTGTAAATATTTTGTAACATAGAAATATATGAAAGGAAAATAATGGAAAACTGCAAAAAAGTATACCTACTACCTAGCTCTATAAAATGCTGTTATTTTCCATACTTACGGTAGTTATAATTAAATAAATAAAATGGCGTATTAGTAAAGATGCTCAGACAGCACTCTTCTGATGTCTTTTGTATGCTTCCTCCATCAGAAGCAAGCTGTACCTGAATTTAATGCTTTTAGCAACTATGCTTGTTCTATGTACTTTGTTATATGTATCTATAAATGCTCTATATATCTGTAAAAATTATTTGAAATAACTGTTTATGCTTTCCAAACTTTACATTAACGTAGCAACATACTGCAACTCAACATTACTGTAGAGCAATTATTAATTTTGATATAAGATTATTTAAGGAATCCCTAGTTTATTTCAACAGCATATGTGCATTCCACTTAGGATGCTATCAATATATAACATTATTTACAGTGAAAGAATATTTTATAT
Organism: Colobus angolensis palliatus; assembly: GCF_000951035.1. NCBI lineage: Eukaryota > Metazoa > Chordata > Mammalia > Primates > Cercopithecidae > Colobus > Colobus angolensis. The sequence goes on from NW_012114644.1 coordinate 1,978,115, forward strand.
ACATTTATAATATAAGTTTTGTTATTTGTTATTGAAAAAAATGCTGTAATAAACATTGTTGAACACGAGTCCACGTGGTAATTTCTAGAATTTCTGAAGGGTATACCCTTCAGAGAAGTATGAGTGGAATGATTGTCTTGCAAATTTACCCAATGATGATAAGTTGCTTTTCAAAGAATTTGTAAATTTTCATCCCTCATATTAGTATGTGATAGTTCCCACTTTCCACATCTTTTAAACACCTTGAAATTGACAGAATTTTAAAATTTTTAAATTCTGTCAGTTTGAAGGGTTAGATTATTTTGTGCATTTCTCAGGCTACCAGAGAGGATGGATATATCTTCAAATGTTCATTGGCCTTTCAACTAACCCTTGAGAATCATTATTTTCTTTTACGTATACTTTCTTTGCTTTCTTTTTGTTCATTTTCTGTCTTTCACGTGGTCTGAATGTTTTCTAAATACTAACTTTTGTTGTTTAATATACTGCAAATGCATTAACTCTGTTTTTCTTTATATCATTTTATTTTATTTAAAAATTTAATGCAAATTTGTTAGTATTTTATTATCTATGTTTCCTTACCTTGTTTAAGAAATTATTGCTTATTATAAACTATTGTGTATCTTTGTCGAATATTTTAAAATGCTACTTCTCATGTTATAAGGTTTTTGAGCTACTTATGCATTTTTTGCCTGTATGTAGGAATCTAATTTTATTTTGCTTCCATATGGAAAACCATTTTTTTAGCATCACATACTGAACACTTAATTAATTTCCATTGGTTTGCAATACTACTTCTGTCATATATCAACTTTTTATATTTATGTACAATTATTACCAGGTATTTTTCTAGTCTTTATGCACTAAATATTCTGTATCACAGACATTTTTATATTTTATATCACAGTTATTTTTTACTGTGTAAAGTTATACTGGATTTTTCATTGTGATTTTATAACATGAAGGAACTTTTTTTTCTTCAAAATACTCTGGTTTATGTTATATAGCAAATGTAATAAATGCAATTTACTATATGCAAAAAAATGGATGAATCTCACAAACATTAATAGTGTGCAAAAGAGGCCAGATGAAGAAGAGTGTTTGCCATATGATTCCATTTAAATAAATTCAAGCAGTCAAACTAGTCTGTGATGTTAGAAGTCAGAGTTGCGGTTATTCCTAGGGGAAATATATGACTGAAATAGAGCAAGGGGTGGGTGGGAGGCTTCGAACTTCTGCTGGCCTTCTTGTCTGGGTGGAAGTTACATAAGTGCTCACTTTGTAAGAATATATTGAGCTGTATGTGTACTTTTTTTGTGTGATATCTAAATACACAATTTACGTAAAAATCTTCTTTGCTATTCTTGACAATAGTGCTCAGTCATTCTTGAGAATTTTTCCTATAACTGCCTTTTTTCACATTTTATTCTTGCCTAAACTCATTGTGATCTGATTTTTTCCCTCGGTTAACTACTGATGATGCTCTTGCTAAATTTAACATTAATTTTGCTTTAGAATTGTATAATGTAAACCACAAGAATAAACTGGTTAATTGTTCTCTCAATAGCACAAGCTGCAGTTGAATAAATATTCTGCTGTTCTTTTAGGTTTTATGATAACAGAATATCTTCCCTTTTTAACTATACATAAGATCACGTTTATTTTGGAATTTATCATTGGCCTTCCTTGCCCCGCCCATATGAATGTGCTTATTTCTTCCACCATTTCTTCCTGGGGCGCCTAATCAGCTTGGTCTCTCTCATTTCCCTGAATGTCTGCTTTTACTGCTAGATCTTCAATTGCCATCTGTATAATGAATGGGTGAATA
>NW_012114644.1:1980252-2000373 GCF_000951035.1 Colobus angolensis palliatus
TTAATTTAAGACTTGTTTTCCTGCCTAAAATATGATCTTTCTTGCAGAATGTTCCATGTGTTGAGGATAAGAATGTGTATTCTGCAGCTGTTGGGTGAAATGTTCTGTAAATGTCTGTTAGTTCTATTTGATCTAGAATGTATTTTAGCTCCAATTTTTTTTGTTGGTTTTCTGTCTGGATGATCTGATCTAAATTAGTTCCCAATTTCTGATCCCCAGATCCAGATTTAACTATTGCGTATCTCCACTTGGCTAACACTTATCTATATAGAATTCATTTTTATTTTCAAACCATTTTTCCTTTCAGTGTTTCAGGAGCTGGAAACCTGACAATTACCCTGGTCTTCTATCACTCCTTTTTAGTCAATTCTCAACAAATAAATTAATAACTGTAATATTAGTGGTGAATTAAAGTTGACTACAAAAATTATTTGTCATGTTTTCTATAAAAACTTGGGACAATGATCCTTCCCTTTGCATCTGGGTAGGTTTGGCATCTACTTCAACCCACAGTATGTGGAAGAAGTAATACTATGCCTGTCTCTAGGCACCGGAATTAACAGATGTCTCAACTTCGTGTCTATTAGAATACTCCCTCTGGAGGAATGTAGTTTCATGTAAGAATTCTGAGTACCATGCTGGGAGTAAGCCTATACTGGCAAGTGAAGAGGATTTACGTAGAAAGAGAGACATGCCTGCGATCTCCCAGTTACTCCAGCCATCCCAGTGCAGGTGGTAGATACAAGATTAAGGAAGCATTCAGTTTTAAATTCTTCTCACTCAAAATTGTTGTTCTCAGACCTGGAGTGATATCTCAAAAATAAGTACAAACTATGCTTCAAACATGCCTATGTTTTTCATTATTCACAAGATAAAGTCGAATTGTAAAATAACATACTAGAACCTGTTTAAAACCTGCCTCTTTCTGCATTTTAGCATCGTATCTCACCGTTCTTTTCCTTTTAGTTTCAGCTTCTAGTTTCCTGAAGCTTTTGACATCTTAGTTTTTCTGCAGACACTCTTTCCTTTTGAAATTTATTTATTTTTTTTTTTTGGCCGGACACGGTTGCTCACGCCTGTAATCCCAGCACTTTGGGTGGCCGAGGCGGGCGGATCACCTGTGGTTGGGAGTTCAAGACCAGCGTGATCAACATGGAGAAACCCCGTCTCTACTGAAAATACAAAATTAGCCGGGCGTGGTGGCACATGCCTGTAATCCCAGCTACTCGGGAGGCTGAAGCAGGAGAATTGCTTGAACCCGGGAGGTGGAGGTTGCAGTGAACTGAGATCGTGGGCAACAACAGTGAAACCCCGTCTCAAAAAAGAGAAAAAAATTGTTTTACCGTATTAGTATTTCTAGGAATCACTGCCTCAGTCAGGATTTTAAAGTCTTACAAGGCTCAGATACTGGCATAGGTCCCAGAGCGTTCTGTGTGTAGTGCTCTTAAAAGGCTCTATCACTCTGTGTTGGATGAAGGTGTTAGTCTGTTTATCTTCTCTTCTAGATGTAAAATTATTTAGGCAGGAACTATGAACCTTTTACTATGCCATATCCAATATCAAGCAAGTGCTCATCACATTTCGTGTGCTGCAAAAGTTGATAGATTAGAAACAGGTAAATAACACGGTGATGCTGAAAATGTTTCTATGTAAATATACTTTAAAACGTCAGCAGTGTACTTGTTTTAGAATTATGCTGCATTCTTGTTGTAAGACATCTTCTAGTTTATATTTTGTTCAAAATTAATACCTAACATTTACTAAGTGGTTACCTGTACACATATTCTAATTAATTGAGTCCTCACAACAACTCTGTGATATAGGACTTTCTGGCCCCATTTTCTAGATTAGAAAAATCAATTCAAGAGAAGTTAAAGAGTATGCCTAAGGCCACATTCCTAGTCACTGGCAAATCTAGGCGTAAACCTAGATTGTCTTTCTCAAAGCCCCACCCTCAACGGCATCTGTTTTATTGATTAACTCTATTAAAAACATTGAGACCTATCTCAACACTTTTTTTTTATAGATACATAATATTTGTACATATCTGTGGGGTGCTTTTGATTTTTTGTTACATGTGGAGAATGTGTAATGATCAAGTCGGTATTTGAACTATCTGTCATGTTGCATATTCATGAGTTTGATGTGTTGGGTACATCTCAAGTCCTCTTTTCTAGCTATTTTGAAATGTAAAATACATTGTTTTTGACTATAATTACCCTACTCTGCTACTAAACTATTAGAATTAATTTCTTCTTTCTAACTCTGTTAATGCATATTAACCAGCCTCTCTTCATCCTACCCTCACACACATCCTCCCCAGCCTATGGAAACTGTCATTCTACTCTCTGCCTCCATGAGATCAACTTTTGTAGCTCTCCCATGAGTCAGAGCACATGATATTTGTGTTTGTGCACCTGCTTATTTTACCTACCATAATGACGTCCAGTTTCACCCAGTTGCTGCAAATGGCAGTATTTTATTCTTTTATGGCTGGGAAGTATTCTGTTGTGATATATATATACATAGATAGATAGATGATAGATAGATAGATGATAGATGGATAGATAGATAGATAGATAGATAGATAGATAGATAGATAGATAGATAGATAGATAGATACATCAGCTTTTCTTTATCCAGTCATATGGTTATGGACACTTAGATTCCATGTATTTGCTCTTGTAAGTAATGATGTGATAAAAATGGTGATGCAAGTATCCCTTTGATATACTTATTTTATTCCCTTTAGATAAATAGCCTAGTAGTGGAATTTTTGGGTGATACACTAAAGTTCTATGTTTAGTTTTTTGAAAAATCTTCAGACTGTTTTCCCTGCACTAATGGCTGTACGAATTTACATTCCCATCAACAATGTATAAGAGTTCCCTTCTCTCTGCACTCTTGTCAGCATGCCTTTTTTTTTTGATATTTTTTTCTAATAGTAATTCTACCTGTAGTACCATGATATGTCATTGTGTTTTTAATTTGCATTTTACTGATAATTAGTAACGTTGAGAGTTTAACATTTCTTTATCTTCTTTTGAGAAATGTCCATTTATGTATTTGCCCACATTTTAATGGACTGGTTAGTATTTTTTGGCTATCAAATTGAGTTTTTTGTAAAATCTGGATATTAGTCTTGTGTTTAATGAATACTTTACAAATATTTTCTTCCACTCAACAAGTTGTTGCTTCACTCTTGATTTTTCCCTTGTGGTGCAGAAACTTTCAGTTGAATATAGTCTCAGGTGTTCTGTTGTCTGTGCTTTTGAGGTCTTAGCAATAAAATATTTGCCTACACCAATGTCAATTAATGATTCCCATATATTTTCTTCTAGTACTTTTATGTTGTCAGGTTATATGTTTAGATCTTTAATCCATTTGAGTTGATTTTTGTATATGGTGAGAGATTCAGGTCTAGATTTCTTATTCTGCATATAAATATACAGTTTATTTTTCAGTAGCATTGATTAAAGAGGATGTCCTTTCTTCAATGTATGTTATTGACACCTTTGTCAAAAATCGGGTGGCTGTAAACATATGGATTTATTCCTAGGTTCTCTATTTCATTCTATTAATGTAAGTGTCCAATTTTATACCAACACCTTGCTTTTTTGTTTGCTAGAGGCTTGCAATATATTTTGAAGTCAGATGGTGGGATGGCTACCTCCAGCTTTGTTCTTTTTGCTGAGAATTGTTTTGTCTATTTGGGCTCTCTTTTCATTCCATATGAATTTTAAGATTGCTTTATTCTTTCTGTGAAAAATAACTTTGGTATTTTGATAGGGATTCCTTTGAATTGGTAGATTGCTTTAGGGAATATGGTTATTCTAAAAATATTAATTTTTTAAATCCATGAGTATGAGATGTTATTTCATTTGTCTGTATCCCTTTCAATTTCTTTCATCAGTAGTTTTCCTTGTAGATACTTTTCAACATTTTGGTAAAACATATTTCTAGGTTTTTACTTTTTATTTTTGGAAATTGTTGTGACTAGGATAGCCTTGTTGACATCTTTCTCAGTCAGTTTATTATTGGTGTATAGAAGTGCTACTGAATTTTGTGTGTTAATTTTACATTCAGTCATTCAAATCATGGCATTCTTAATATCTATATATGGGTAATACTAAGTTTTCATCCATAGTTGGCAATTTCTTAAAGTTTGTCAGGAGAATATCAGATATCATCAATGACAAAAGTGCAAAAACATTTAATTTTCCACATATTTGGAATCTTTGTATTTTCTAGGCCAGTCTCTGTTATGAATTAAAAACGTGTACTTTACTTTGCTATTATTTATAATCCAGAATGCTAAAATGTCTTTTTCACACACTCAAACAACAATAATAAATAGTGAAGCTTCCATCTCCAGTTTATCGTGTCAGGAAAATACGCCAGTAGAATAAACTACTACTGTATTACACATCGTTACCTAGGTGTCAACATTTACGGTTATTTTTAATTACATTTCAAAGTCAATTAACATCATAAAGTACAAAAAAAGAATGAAATACTAATTATGCCACAGAATTAACAACTATTCATTAGAGGATTGAAACTACTACTGTAAATTTGGGGCAAAACTGTTAAGTATTACATACAAATCTGAGTCTTAAAAAACGTGAAAACCCTTTCTGAACATTAACAACATTTTTCCTTATAGAAATGAGATTTACTGTATGAGTAAAAAGGTTAACTGTTATTGGAATTGTCTCTCCACATGAAGGCATTTTACAGGTTTGAAAACTGAATTTCAGTGTTTGCATTCTATGAGAGTTTTGCAAATGACAAGAATCATTTAATGAGCAATAGAAACCTGCAAATTGCTAATAAATTCCAGTATTTTGCCAACATTGAAAATGCTTTAGTTCCACATTATTTTTGTCAGTACACTAAGGAACGTTTAATTATTTCTTATATGGTTATGACTCATTCCACTTAGAACTTCACAAAAACTATAAGATTGGCATAAGAGGAAGTATATACTATATACAGCTGAGTTTCATATTTTACTGCCTACATGAAAATGTTTGCTGCTTTTCTTATTAGACTGATATCATAATTAACACTAATTTACAATGGTTAAATAAAATAGATGAAAATATAATTATCATTGGATTTATAGTAGCATAAAAATCAAGTAATTATTAAGCATAGATTTAAATAGACTAATGATTTTAATCTTTGTAGGGCTTAATTGTCAAAAGAGCCATCATAACATAATATATCAAAGATGTTAGCAAAAGAAATATATGCATGTCAGTCAGACAGCCTGGCAGATCAGATGTGGTAGTGTATATGCCTGTGGTCGTAGGTACTCAGGTGGCTGAGGTGAGAGGACTGCTTGAGTCCAGGAGTTAGAAGTTATAGTGGGCTATAATCATGCCACTGAACTCCAACTTCGGCAATGGAGCAAAAGTTTGTCTCAAGAAAATTTAAATAAATAAATAAATACCTATCAGGAAAAATTAAACCAATTATTTTAACACAAATAAATAAAAAAATTAGCTACCAATGATTAAACCATCAAATAAGAAAAAAAAAAGAACACTAATATAATGATACAAATATAGGAATTGTAGGACATGGCTGCCAATAAAGAGAAGAGGCAGAAATTATTAAAATGAAGAAGCTTGTAGAGGGGTCTGCAGAGTTTAAACTCAGACTCTTGATAAGGGGCTGCTGGTCTCATGTCTCTGACCTCAAAAGAAGGCCCTTGTGAAGCTGAGATCCAGGCTTATAACAAGGGAGCACTGGACAACTGGTATGGACATTTTTAAGAGGTAAATAAGATTGGCTCTAAGGGCATAGACAAATTGCAAAATGAATTCAACTCCTGATTGGGAACACACTGCTATTTATATTACTGAGATGAAGAAATATTGAGAGGGTAATGTGGACAGTAACAGAAAGCACAACTGAAAGGGGTAGTCTTTCTACTTCCAGTTTACCCATCTCCTTCTATTAGAAGAAAATAACAGAGAACAACTGTCAAAGCAGAAATTGGTTTGAAAGCCCTAGTCTCAGGATTACTGAAGCTGTGTGTAGAAGGGTGGATTTGAAGCTATTATGACAATAGCTTAGGAACTGGCAAATAAGGGACAAAGTTTGAAAGTTTTAAAAACACACGCATATGTTTCCTAAAGAATATATGTGTGTATATGCATGGATAACTACCAACATATAAATATACATAGAAATATACAAAGACATGTTGAAAGTTTGTATGTGACTATATTATATAAATATGTATATATCCATGTATACACACATATATACTTTAAAAAATATATGTGGTATTAAAACTATATAGACAGAAATATATAATTATATGTGTGTGTATCTAAAACTAGCTACATGACACGCAGTTTTAATTTCAAATTCAGGAAATTTATACCTCCTAAATGACACAATTGACGTCTTAAGTAGCGAGAATGACATCTGATGATTCTACAAAGGAAAAACAATAGTGATATAGTCTTTACCAATTTCAAAAAATTCAGAAAAACATAAAGAAAACCTAAAATTTTATTCCAACAAATATTACTTTAAAGCAGCTTCACCTTAGTCAAGAAAAATTGGATCTAACCTGAAAATTCATGTTATACAGAGTTCCGCTAATAAATTCAGTGTCACAACCTTTAAAACATATGAAACATTTTTCCTTAGAGCATGTAAATTTATAAAATTATGGTCAAGCGATTTGGAAATTTATCAAAGAGGAATAAAATGAATATTTGAAAGGATTTAACATAGCCCTAGTTCTAAGTTTCTTTAAACAAACTTATCTTCAATTAATGAAAGAAATGTAATATTCTGGTTTTAGTTCCTTTGCTTTTTGTTCCCATTTCTTTACCTAATAATGGAAATTATAGTTAAACTTAATTTTAGGCACATTTAATTAAAAGAGGAGTGAAAAAATAATTATTCAGCTAATGAGAGAAGATCAATGATAATTCATGATAAAAGAAGGTTAAATTATGCTATATTTCAGTAATTCTATCATATATGAGTTTTGGAGGTAATATAGTAAATGATCTCATTCTCTTTCATTGTTTTTGTAGATTATTCAGCAAGATGGAAGACTTAAACACAAAATTATAAATAATTGTTTTAAATGACTAATCAATTCAATGAAAAGGGAAAATTTTCTGGCATAATAAAACAATGAAATTTCCTACTATAAGGTGTTTTTAGAAGGCTCACTTTAATTTTAAAGACATGTTGAACTTTTTTAAAAAGTGATTATGAAACTATACACTAAGCAAACTTTAAGCATAAAATGTTTATTATTTATCTGATATTAATATCAAAGTAGAGATGAAAACAAGAAAAACTAGCTGAAATAAAGGAGATAAATTTTAAATAATAAAAGTGTTAGGCTGGGCATGGTGGCTCATGCCTGTAATCCTAGAACTTTGGGAGGCCAAGGTGGGAAGATCACTTGAGGTCAAGAGTTTGAAACAAGCATGGGCAACGTAGTGAGACCTTAGCTCTACAAAAAATTTAAAAAAAAAAAATTTGGTGTGATGGTGCACACCTATTGTCTTAGCTGCTCAAGAGGCTGAGGCAGAGGACTGCTTGAGTCCAGGAGTTTAAGACTGCAGTGAGCTGTAATGGTGTCACTGCACTCCAGCATGAGCAATAGAGGGAGAGCTTGTTTCAAAAATTAATGATAAAAATAAAAAATAGTGTCAATTTGTCACCTAGTAGAGAATTTCAAACTAAATTTGAGAGATCTAAGAGATAAGGAAATTCATCCAAAATCGTAATTGTGTATTTTAAAATATCACTCTTCTTCAGTAATTCAGAAAACAGTAAAAAAGTCAATGAGTTGTGCAAAATAAAAATACCATTCACTGAATTGATGTAATTCAGTTGTCCAAGTTTATACCAAGTAAGTGAGGATACCATTGTTTCAGCATGCACACGTAATATTTACTGAATGTAACCATTTGCAGGGATGTAAAAAAGTCTCAATAGGCCAGGCACAATGGCCGATGCATGTAACCCCAGAATTTTAGGAGATTAAGGAAGGAGGATTGCTTGAGACCGTGAGTTCAAGACTAACCTGGGAAACACAAGGAGGCCTAATCTCTACAGAAAATAAAAAATAAAAAAGGTAATTAGTAGGCATAGTGGTGAATGACTGTAGTCCCAGCTACTGGGGATGCTGAGGTGGGAGGATCTCTTGAGCCCAAGAGTTCAAGGCTACCATTAACTTGGAACTTCTTGCCATTGCACTCCTGCCTGGATAGCTGAATGAGACCCTGTCTCAGAAGGAAAAAAAGTCTAGATTGGGCGTGGTGGCTCACGCCTGTAATCTCAGCACTTTGGGAGGCCAAGGCGGGTGGATCACTTGAGCCCAGGAATTTGATAACAACTTGGGGAATATGGCAAAATCCCATCTCTACCAAAAATACACACCACAGCCTGGGCGACAGAGTAAGACCCTGTACCCTTCCTCCAAACCCCACCTCCCCAACGTCTCAATATATATCAATGCTAAAAAATCTAAATATATTCTTATTATATGATGAATTTAATTAGAAATCAATAAAGATAAAAGATCTACAAGTATCAACCTCCAGTTAGTAAGGTGCTCTTATGGTTGTGATGAAGAAATCAAAAATAGTTCAAACTTAACAATAATGAGCCCCAACATGTAAAAAATGAATTACAAAGCAAATTTCAAAATAGCAATTAAAACACTGGTTAATAATTGAAGTGAAATAATAAGTACAAAGGATAAAATAAATAAAATGGGAAATATATAAAAACAAAGAAACTGAAAACAAAAATGGTTATTTGAAAAAAATAATAAAATAGTGAAAATCTTAACAATGTTTTAAAAATAAAATTAACAATATCACAGATGACGAGAGGAAATCACTAGAAAAACATTTTAAAAGGCTATGTATAATATATAAACATTTTTCTCATATTTTAAAATTTAGATAAAAGTTATAAATTTCTAGTAAACTCTATCAAATATTTAAGGAAGATATTATATCAATGGTTTCAAAATTCTCCAAAAATAGAGGAGAGAAAGGACTTAACATATTTTAGAGGCCAGTATAATCTTGATACCAATATCCGACAAATATATTTGAACAAGACTTTTACAGAGCAACATTCCCTATGGTCTGGGTCCAGTATGTTTACTCTATAATTAGATAATATAATCTAGAACAAATGACAAGATTTTGAAAATGTATGAGCCACTGGACTTATGCCAAGAATATTTTAGTTAGGCCTTCAAAAATCAATCAGTATAGGCTGGGTATGGTGGCTCATGCCTGTAATCCCAGCACTTTGGGAAGCTGAGGCAGACAACTCACCTGAGGTCAAAAGTTCGAGACCAGCATGACCAACATGGCTACCCTGTCTCTACTAAAAATACAAAAATTACCCTGGCATGGTTGTGGGAGTCTGTAGTACCAGCTACTTGGGAAGTTGAGGTAGGGGACTCTCTTGAACCCAGGAGGTGGAGGTTGCAATAAGCCAAGATCACACCACTGTACTCCAGTCTGGGAGACAGAATGAGACTCCATCTCAAAAAAGAAAAAAAAAGAAATATCAATATAAAGTCATCATTATTTGATAACAAAAGAAAACAATCACATTATTTGGTAGGTGTATGTGACATAATGACAAATATATATGTTTAGTTTTTGCCCCAGTTCCTGACACATAGCTTCTAATACATTTCTAATTTCTTGAGTGATAGGGTACTAAAAAGATGTCTTGTCCTAATATGTGGTCTTTGACCCCATTTCCAATACAGAGCACTTTAACCTCTTGGAATTTTCTATATAAAAGGTGCATCTTTTATTCTAATGAGGTGACTGCTGATGGGCTCATGGACAGATTTGGGATAGAGTCTGGTCAACAGACTCTATGACCAAGCCATAATTAAAGCATTCAACTTTCACCTCTTATCTTCTAGAGAGGGGAGAGGGTCTGGAGTTTTAGTTAAGAATCAGTCATGCCTACATGGTGGCATAATTATGGTAAAGACTATAAAATCACTAAAATTTGGGAATCAGAGAGCTTCTGAGTTCGTGAACAAGAACACATAAATATGCTAGACAGGTGGTATGCCAGGAGAGGGCATAGAAGCTATATACTCCTTCCTACATACCTCACTCTATGTACTTCTTCATATGGCTGTTCATCTCTATTATTTTTCATATACTTTATATTATACATGTCAATGTAAGTAAATATTTCACTGAATTTTATAAACCATTAAAGCAAATTATCGCACCTAAAGAGGGGATGGAGGAAACTTCCAATTTATAGCAGTAGAATTGGAGGTTTGGGAGGCCTGGACTGGTGATTGACCTTTGAAGTAGGTTGCAGTCTTGTGGGACTGAGCCCTTAACTTGGGGGGCTTAATGTTAACTCCAAGTAGATAGTGTCAGAATCCAACTAAAGTACAAGACATGCAAATGGTGCCCACAAAGAATTGGAGAATTGTTTGGTGTAGAAAACACACACTTGATGTAGAAGTGTTGTGAGTACAGAAAATCAGACTGTCTTCCCATTTAATGTATAAAAACCATTTGACAAAATTCAATAATTATTTATAAAACTAGGAATACAGGAAAACTTCAAAAATGTGATAGAGATCATTTGCGAAATATCTGCAGGCAATAACATACTTAAGGATAACAAATTGACTGCTTTTATAATAACATCAATAAAATGGCAATGATGTTCATTTTCACTATGTCAAAGTAAGATTTCATTGTCAATGCAATTAGGCAAGAAAAAAGAAAGATACATTGATAAAAAATGATGAAGTAAACTAATCAGTTTTCAAATGATACGATTTTTTATATTAAAATTAAATTAAAAGACGCATGCAGGAAAATAAGAATACAATGTCAATATAAAAAGCAATTGTTCATATTATATAACCTACCGACACTCACAAAATAAAATTTAAAACATTGATTTAAATGGGATACAATTAATAAAATACATTGGAATAACTTTAATAAATACATCAAAGAGTCGACATTAAAACTTCAAAGCATCATGGAAAAAAATAAAGAAAATTGAAGCAATATACCATAATAATAAATGATAAATTCAACCACATATTGTAAAAATGCCACTTCTCTCAAAATTGATTATATGTTGTCTTTTAATTTGGTAGAAATTTATAAGCTAAACCTAAAATACATGTGGAAATTCAAAGATTGCAGAATACCTAAACAATCTTGAAAAAGTACAAACTCAAAAACAGCACTTATCAAAAAGCTACACTAATTAAGCTACTGAAGTGAGGATGGAAAAACAAATTAAAAAATAGAACACAGTGTTCAGAAATAGGCTTTCACACACATGAGTAATTGATTTTCCAAAATTTTAAAGCAATTTAAAAAGAACAAAAATAATTTTTGTACTTGAATAACCAGTACTTGAATAAGTAGTACTTTAATCACTATCTTTAAAACACATCGCTAAGGAAACAAAAACAACCTACAGACTAAGCTAAAGTATAGGCAATGCAAAATATATATATTTAAAAATCTTCAATAAAGAAAAATAGTCATTTTAAGAAATAAAGACTTGAGGGAAAAAACACAAGAAAGTTATATTTTCCAACAACTACCTTTAAAAATTGTTCAGTATCATTATTCATTAAGGCAATGTCACAGGATCCTTGGGATGTCACTTTTCTAGCTGGAAACCTCTGTAGTCGGCGGTGCCTTTGCCTAAGTTTTGCTCAGGTCTACTGGGCTTGTTCCATCCACTTTGCCTGGAAGGCCACGCCAGGCTTGTGCTACTGGCCCAGATCCCATGCCTGCCAATAGCGGGCCAGATGCAGTGTAGCAAGGGATGTCTGAGCCAATGAGTGCAGGGTCCGGCACTGCGCACAGCCAGGCCTGCCAACTAGAGTGGGGTAGGCAGTTCCAGGCACTGGTACAGGTACTGGCTCCATGCAAGGATGTGACTGGACCAGGCATATTGCAAGTGTCTTTAACTGCAGGCACCAGGGAATGCAGTGGTGCACAGAAGCGTGGAGATGCTAGGAATTACAAAACCCCAAAGACAGTGTCACAGCCCTGGCTTGCAGAAGCCCTAGGTATAAGTTCCCCAAAGGACCTGAATCCTTCCCTCCTCTTCTTGCCCACAATGTGATGAGCTTTTTCAGTCTTGCCATTCAGCACGTCCCAAGTTCTTGTCCTGCATCCAGGAAGAATGAAGTAAACAGACAACTGGAGAATGAGTAAGGCAGAGAGGAGCTTCAGTGAGTAACAGAACAGCTCTCAGGAGACCTGAAGTGGGTAGGTCCTTTCTGCAGAAAGGTGGTCCAGATGAGTATCCAGCTCTCATTGGAAAGGAGACACGCAGTGAGTGGCTCCTTTCTGCAGAAAGGTGGTCCAGATGAGTATCCAGCTCTCATTGGAAAGGAGACACGCAGTGAGTGGCTCCTTTCTGCAAGCAGATCATCAGGATGAGTTGGGGAGACACGAAAGGAGATCCGCAGTTTGTAGCTCCTTTCTGCAGCTGGTAGTCCCACCATCTGTTTGAGTCTGTCTGAGTCCACGGTTTTTATGGGATCAGAAAGGAGGAAGTGCATGCTGGTTGGTCCATGGGCAGACACAGAAAAAGCACCTTAAGTTTTCACTCCGGGTGTGGACTCCACCCGAAACTGGTGGCCTGACCCTCAAGATTCAGGCTGTCCCTAGCTTGAAGGTAGTGAGTGCCAGGGAACTTATCTGCCTCCCACTGTCAACATGTCAACCATGGTGCCCAGGCTATTTGTCAGTATACAAAGCAATTGTTCATATTATATAACCTACCAGCACTCACAAAATAAAATTTAAAACATTGCTTTAAATGGGATACAATTAATAAAATACATTGGAATAACTTAAATAAATACATTACAGAATCGACATTAAAACTTCAAAGTATCAGACATCTCTCAGCTCCCCCTTGGCCTCCCTCCTGTTGGGGCATAAAGTGTGGAGTGGGCCAAGGCAGCAGGGGGCTGATGTGTCAGTGCCACCCTGAGCATGTGCTCACACAGCCAGGTCATGACAGTGCCCAGGCTCAGCCACAATTTTGTTCGTGCCAGTAGTATGGAGAGGCCAGACAGCAGGAGCAGGTACTTCTGAACCTGTGGGGGCAAGGGTTTCCTGGGCCCCTGAAAACACAGGATGCCCTGGTCTAGAGCTGCAACTCGTTGGCTGTAGGTGCGCCCAGGAGCAGGGGCTCACACTTCTCCAGTTCCTGGCTCTTGCTGGCCCCTGCAACCCTGGCAACCCCTCCCCCACTGGAACCAGTGTCTTTGCAGTGACCACTCCAGATGGACCGCTGCTGCCATCAGTAATACATATTTAAACAGTGAGATACCACTTCGTGCTCTAGAGTAGCAAAAATATTTTTGCAGGAATATGTAGCAACTGGAAGAGGACATTTCAGTTCTGTAATTGTGCAATCATTTTAGAAAGTGTTTGGTTGTTTCACGAAAGTTTAGTAGAACCTATGGATGAGCTATTTCCACTAAGAAGTATACCCAGGATAACTGACTATCTATGTTATAAAAACTCATGTAAAACAATGATGATAGCAGCTTTATTAGTAAAATAAAAAATAAAAAATAAACACTTGTCCAGCAACTGAAAAATAGATAACATAAACTGAACACACTTGTAACAAATACAGAAAGGTAGAAAATGTTTAATGAATTTCAAGAAGGCTTAAATTATGCACTGTGGGCAATGGTAAAGTAAATTAAACATATGGACTTTGTAACATCTCTGGGCAGTGTTGTAAGGGAACATTTGAAATTGGTGATAATCGGCATTTTTTGTGTGACTTTTCTCTATTAGGTCCTTAGATGAATCATAGAAAAATCAAATATTGGAATTTATCTAAAGTTGGAGTTTTGCTATGCAATACAACCAAAATTCAGAGGTGAAAGGGAGTTTAGGATATTAGCGAGGACGTGTTCCTGAAATGAAGACTACGGGATATCTAATCAGGTATCAGGGAAGTGAAGAAAAAGGAGAGGTAATGGATTGGAAGAAAGTAAAATGGTAGTCAGAGCTTTTGCAATTGTGACCTATATTTTGACTGTGGGCATGGGTTACTGGAGTAGAGAAAGGAGGGTTACTTCAAATGAGATTGTGAAGAGATTGAAAGGGAAGGCTTTGGGATTGGTAATCCAATTAGATATTAGTCTTCTAAGGTTATTAAAGTAACAACAGGGCTTGAAATCAAGAAGAAAATTGAGCCGAAGTTAATGGATATGATGGAGAGCTGGACATGTAAAGAAAGAAGGGAGAAAGCAGAAATGTAATAGAGAAAGTGGTGAAGTAGGTAAAGGACAAAACATGCAAAATAACTGGTTTTGATATGTCTATTTATCTTCTGTATCTATAACAATGTGGCATGGCATAGATGGGGATTTTCTTTTCATTATCTTGAAAATATAAACACGCTAGGGATAAACAGGGATGTAGTAATAACACTATCACAGGGAATAGATTTCTTAAGAAAAGTTTTCAACATTCTTAAATTTCAGAAATGAAATAATCTACCTTTTTATGGCATCTATGCTTAAACATATAGCTTCTTTTCCTATCATTATCATTTTTTTTCCCCTGTGAGTCTTACTTGAATTTGCAGCTATACAGCATGTCTTTTCTTTCCAAACACTGTTATCTTCTTTATATGTAGGGTCTCTAAGGAGGCAATTTGCAGAAGTACCTCGGCTTTCAGTCACTGAATTCTTATCTTGATCTCTTACAACCTAGTTTCAGCCCTGTATTCTCATTTAAAACTCCTCTCCTAAGGTAGCTGTTGCCCTTATGAAATTAACTGGCCCAAGTTTTTTATACATTGTCAAGCTCTCTTGTCAAGCTCTCTCTCTCCTTAGATGTACCTACTTAAGATCTTCCTAATTGTCACTACTTTGTTTCATCACATCTTTATATTCTTTGTACTGGAAAACTTAATATATCTTCTTACTCCCTTATCAATTATATCTCTATGAGGTATCTGTTCACCATAAAATAATTTATTTTCTCTTTCCAGTTAATATCAACAATTTTCCCATTGATTTCTAGGTTTCACTCACTCTATAGAACATATTTACTATTTATTACCTTTTCACATTCTCTTCCACTTTCTTTCCACTAGTTTTTATCCTTTCCCAAATCTTCAATTATCATATGATCAATTCTGTTATCATGGGTATCTCCAACCATGACACATTCTGCTTTATTCAATTCACTATATATATATATATATATATATATATACACTTCTACCTGTGACATCTTCCTGTATGTTGTGTGACCATCTATAACTTAATATGACAAGGTCATACTCTTGAAATTTCCTATCTAGCACCCTATACTCTCCCTAACTCCACTATTCTGCCAATTTCAATTGCTCAAAATATGTTAAATTTCAGAAATCTTTGATAATCAGGTATTGTCTGCAATCTAATAATCATTTAATAGCAAATCATTACATAAATTAAAGGAATAAGACCCTCTACCTGCCTCTGGTAAGCCATATAGAAATGTGCTCTAGCTCCTTAAAAAAATACTTTCAAAGGAGCTCTAGATAAGCATTATAACAGCTATATTTTGAGATGGCAGAAAATAAACTCAGTAATTTTCAAGTGTTAACTTGCTTGCTAATGAAAACATAATTTTGAAGAAGTATTTTCATTTTATTATAAAAACTGCCAAGTCCACATAGCCGTATGAATCTTAGTTATAGGACCAATTTTCTCTAAAAGACTTTGTGTTTTATAATCTCCCAAACTCAGGAATTATACTTTTTATTCCCTCTCTTTTGCACAAATTGAACATGTTTTTAATTCTAGTTTATAAGATTAACTGTAAACATAGCAAAGAATAGGCAGATCTTGGCTATCATTTTGTGTGTGGTGTGGTGTGTGTGTGTGTGTGTGTGTGTGTGTGTGTGAATTTCTTACAAGCTAGAAAACTTATCCTTCATCATGCCTTGGCTATCATTTTGTGTGTGGTGTGGTGTGTGTGTGTGTGTGTGTGTGTGTGTGTGTGTGTTTCTTACAAGCTAGAAAACTTATCCTTCATCATGCCTTTATGCACTAGTTGAGGAATTCAAAATTTATTCCAGATTTTACAAACTACTTTTAAAATTAGAGATCTTTATTTATAAGACATCAAAAAGTAGGTAAAGATTACAGCCTATAAAATGTTATTTGTTTGGAAAAAATTAAAGAGTATGCTAGTTGTATACACTGTTAATTCATTATTCGTGGTTGTGTATAAATAAAAAAGATGATTCCACAATCTCTTTGAGCCTCTTAAGAGTGACATTTTGGCTATTCTATACCTTACTCCTTATCTTTTGGACTCAGCTTAAATATTATGTCATAGTGGGATCTTCTCTGACTCTAAAACTAAGTCAACCTCTTCAGTCCCTTATAAACTGACACAACATTCCCCACTTCCCAGTTTTACTTCATGTTCCTTGAAAGTTACTAAAACTTGTATTTTATTTTCTCTATATTTACCTGTCATCTATTGCCAGGGATTAGTAAAAGATTTAGGGAATGCTCACGAATGTTTAAAAAAATTATATACTGTACCACAAGACAATACCCATCAAATTAAAATTTCTAAAAATTTTGACTTAGAAAATAAACTTATAATTTCACTCATAAATTATAATAAATAGATGTACAGAGATATTTGTTTCATCAGTATTAAAAAAAAGAGGCTAAATACCCACCCCTATTTAAAACAGTGAGATAAATTCTTAAGGTCTGGTATAAAATTGCCCCTAAGATACATTTTAAACACATAAACACACTGTGAAAATAAATCACCATAGTATATTACTTTTATGAGAATAAGTGGATATAGTAGTATATTCATTTTACATAGAAATATACCTAAGAAACTTTGTTTACAGGGGCTATATTTTTTGGAAAGTAGGAAAGATAAATTTACTTTTAAGAGATTTTTAGATCATTCTGTCTTACTTGAACTTTCTTATAGTATCCATGTTGGATATCTTTTACTTAAATATCAACATGGGTTGTATTAGTGCAAATATTAATCATGTTTTCAGGATTAAATATACTTTTTTTCTCATTTTTAGAATTGAAATCCAATAAATTTTCAGATGATCAGATAATAATATAATATAGAAACACTCCATATGTCACAATTTACTAATTCATAATAGAAGTATTTGAATTTGGGGTGGCGTCAAGATGGCCGAATAGGAACAGCTCCAGTCTGCACCTCCCAGCATGAAGGACGCAGAAGATGGGTGATTTCTGCATTTCCAACTGAGGTACCCAGTTCCTCTCACTGGGGCTTCCAGACAAGTAGGTGCAGCCCACGGAGCAGGATGGGGCATCACCTCACCCGGAAGCAAGGAGTCTGGGAATTCCCTTTCCTAGCAAAGGGAAGCTGTGGCAGAGGGCACCTGGAAAATCGGGACACTCTCACCCTAATACTGCGCTTCTCCAATGGCCTTAGCAAATGGCACACCAGGAGATTACATCCCACACCTGGCTCAGAGGGTCCCATGCCCAAGGAGCCTCGCTCACTGCGAACACAACAGTCTAAGATCAAACAGCAAAGTAACAGCAAGGCTGGGGGAGGGGTGTTCATCATTGCTGAGGCTTGAATAGGTAAACAAAGCAGCCAGGAAGCTCTAACTGGGTGGAGCCCACCACAGCTCAAGGAGGCCTGCCTGCCTCTGTAGACTCCACCTCTAGGGGCAGAGCATAGCTGAACAAAAGGCAGCAGAAACTTCTGCAGACTTAAATATCCCTGTCTGACAGCTTTGAAGAGAGTAGTGGTTCTCCCAGCATGGAGTTTGAGATCTGAGAATGGACAGACTACTTCCTCAAGTGGGTCCCTGATCCCAAGTAGCCTAACTGGGAGGCAACTCCCAGTAGGGGGGCAACTGACACCTCACAAAGCCGGGTGCCCCTCTGAGGTGAAGCTTCCAGAGGAAAGATTAGGCAGCAACATTTGCTGTTCTGAAGCTTCCGCTGGTTATACCCAGGCAAACAGGGTCTGGAGTGGACTTCCAGCAAACTCCAACAGACCTGCAGCTGAAGGTTCTGACTGTTAGAAGGAAAACTCACAAATAGAAAGGACATCCACACCAAAACCCCATCTGTACGTCACCATCATCAAAGACCAAAGGTAGATAAAGCCACAAAGATGGGGAGAAACCAGAGCAGAAAAGCTGAAAATTCTAAAAATCGGAGTGCCTCTTCTCCTCCAAAGGAATGGAGCTCCTCACCAGCAGTGGAACAAAACTGGATGGAGAATGACTTCAATGAGCCGAGAGAAGGCTTCAGATGATCAGTAATAACAAACTTCTTTGAGCTCAAGGACGATGTTTGAACCCATTGCAAAGAAGCTAAAAACCTTGAAAAAAGAATAGACAAATGGCTAACCAGAATAAACAGTGTAGAGAAGTCTTCAAATGACCTGATGGAGCTGAAAACCATGGCATGAGAACTATGTGACACATGCACAAGCTTCAGTAGCTGATTTGATCAAATGGAAGAAAGGGTATCAGTGATTGAAGATCAAATGAATGAAATGAAGCAAGAAGAGAAGTTTAGAGTAAAAAGAAACAAACAAAGCCTCCAAGAAATATGGGATTATGTGAAAAGACCAAATGTACGTCTGATTGGTGTACCTGAAAGTGACGGGGAGAAAGGAACCAAGTTGGAAAACACCCTTCAGGATATCATCCAAGAGAACTTCTAGCAACCTAGCGAGTCAGGCCACCATTCAACAGGAAATACAGAGAACATCACAAAGATACTCCTCGAGGAGAACAACTACAAGACACATAATTGTCAGATTCATCAAAGTTGAAATGAAGGAAAAAACATTAAGGGCAGCCAGAGAGAAACCTCAGGTTACACACAAAGGGAAGCCCATCAGACTAACAGCAGATTTCTCGACAGAAATTCTACAAACCAGAAGAGACTGGGGGGCCAAAATTCAACGTTCTTAAAGAAAAGAATTTTAAACCCAGAATTTCATATCCAGCCAAACTAAGCTTCATAAGTGATGGAGAAATAAAATACTTTACAGACAAACAAATGCTGAGAGATTTTGTCACCACCAGGCCTGCCTTACAAGAATTCCTGAAGGAAGCACTAAACATGGAAAGGAACAACTGGTACCAGCCACTGCAAAAACATGCCAAATTCTAAAGACCATCAATACTAGGAAGAAACGGCATCAACTAATGAGCAAAATAAGCAGTTAACATCATAATGACAGGATCAAATTCACACATAACAATATTAACCTTAAATGTAAATGGACTAAATGCTGCAATTAAAAGACACAGACTGGCAAATTGGAAAAACAGTCAAGACCCATCAGTGTGCTGTATTCGGGAAACCCATCTCATGTGCAGAGACACACATAGTCTCAAAATAAAAGGATGGAGGGAGGAAGATCTACCAAGCAAATGGAAACCAAAAAAAGCCGGTGTTGCAATCCTGGTCTCTAATAAAACAGACTTTAAACCAACAAAGATCAAAAGAGAAAAAGAAGGCCATTACATAATGGCAGAGGGATCAATTCAACAAGAAGAGCTAACTGTCCTAAATATATATGCATCCAATACAGGAGCACCCAGAGACCTAAAGCAAGTCCTTAGACACCTACAAAGAGACTTAGACTCCCATACAATAATAATGGGAGACTTTAACACCCCACTGTCAACACTAGACAGAACAATGAGACAGAAAGTTAACAAGGATATCCAGGAATTGAACTCAGCTCTGCACCAAGTGGACCTCATAGACATCGGCAGAACTCTCCATCCCAAATCAACAGAATATACATTCTTCTCAGCACCACATCACACTTATTCCAAAATTGACCATGTAGTTGGAAGTAAAGCACTCCTCAGCAAGTGTAAAAGAACAGAAATTATAACAAACTGTCTGTCAGGCCACAGGGCAATCAAACTAGAACTCAAGATTAAGAAGCTCACTCAAAATGACTCAACTACATGGAAACTGAACAACCTGCTCCTGAATGACTACTGGGTACATAACGAAATGAAGGCAGAAATAAAGATGTTCTTTGAAAC
>NW_012114644.1:2000823-2001271 GCF_000951035.1 Colobus angolensis palliatus
TTGAAAAGATCAACAAAATTGATAGACCACTAGCAAGACTAATAAAGAAGAAAAGAGAGAAGAATCAAATAGACACAATAAAAAATGATAAAGGGAATATCATCAGCAATCCCACAGAAATACAAACTACTGTAAGAGAATACTATATACACCTCTAAGCAAATAAACTAGAAAATCTTGAAGAAATGGATAAATTTCTGGACACATCACCCTCCCAAGACTAAACCAGGAAGAAGTTGAATCCCAGAATAGACGAATAATAGGTTCTGAAATTGAGGCAATAATGTATAGCCTACCAACCAAAAAAAGTCCGGGACCAGACGGATTCACAGTCGAATTCTACCAGAGGTAAAAAGAGGAGCTGGTTCCATTCCTTTGGAAACTATTCCAATCAATAGAAAAAGAGGGAATCCTCCCTAACTCATTTTATGAGGCCAACATCATCCTG
>NW_012114644.1:2002186-2011634 GCF_000951035.1 Colobus angolensis palliatus
TTGAAAACTGGCACAAGACAGGGATGCCCTCTCTCACCACTCCTATTCAACATAGTGTTGGAAGTTCTGGCCAGGGCAATCAGGCAAGAGAAAGAAAGAAAAGATATTCAATTAGGAAAAGAGGAAGTCAAATTGTCCCTGTTACAGATGACTTGATTGTATATTTAGAAAACCCCATTGTCACAGCCCAAAATCTCCTTAAGCTGATAAGCAACTTCAGCAAAGTCTTAAGATACAAAATCATTGTGCAACAATCACAAGCATTCCTATATACCAGTAACAGACAGAGAGCTAAATCATGAGTGAACTCCCATTCACAATTACTACAAAGAGAATAAAATACCTAGGAATTCAGTTTATAAGGGAGATGAAGGACCTCTTCAAGGAGAACTACAAAACACTGCTCAACGAAATCAAAGAGGACACAAACAAATGGAAGAACATTCTACGCTCAGGAATAGAAAGAATCAATATCGTGAAAATGGTCATACTGCCTAAGGTAATTTATAGATTCAATGCCATCTCCGTCAAGCTACCAATGACTTTCTTCACAGAATTGGAAAAAAACTACTTCAAAGTTCATATGGAACCAAAAAAGAGCCCACATAGCCAAGACAATCCTATGCAAAAAGAACAAAGCTGGAGGCATCACGCCACCTGACTTCAAACTATACTACAAGTCTGCAGTAATCAAAACAACATAGTACTGGTACCAAAACAGATATGTAGAATAATGAAATGGAACAGAGGCCTCAGAAATAATACCATACATCTACAACCATCTGATCTTTGACAAACCTGGCTAAAACAAGAAACAGGGAAAGGATTCCCTATTTAATAAATGGTGCTGGGAAAACTGGCTAGCCATATGTAGAAAACATCACTTATGAAATGTTTTTTCCAGACCAAAATAAATTTATCTAAATACTATCCTTTAGTACATCCTCATCCCTTACCGAATTTTCTAAATTAAATTGTTAAGCTAAGTGTGGCAGACTGAACAGTGCTCCCACAAAGATGGGAAACCTGTGGATATCTTACCTTCATGGCAAAATACATTTTGCAGACATTATTAAATATAATATCTTGAGATGAGCAGATTATCCAGTGGGCTCAACGTGACTATAAGTGCTCTCATAAGAGGAGGGCAGGAGAGTTGAAGACAGGGAACCAGTGACAATGGAAGCAGAGAGGGAGAGAGATGGGATGATGCTATGCTGTAGGATTTGATGGCTGAGGAAAGGGCCACCAGTCAAGGATTGCAGATGGTGTCTAGAAGCTGGCAAAAGCAGGCAAAGGATACTTCTCTGGAGTCTTCAGAAGCAAGCACCGTGCTGACACCTTGGTTTTAGCCCCATCAGATGGATTTTGAACTTCTGATGTCCAGATTTGTAAGATAATACATTTGTTCAAAGTCACTATATTTGTGGTAATTTGTTACAGAATCAATAGGAAATTATTACGCTATGTAATTATTGTTATATTTTTAGGGAATTTGTTGAACTACATATAAAATTGCGACAGTATTTTTTCATATTTGCATTCACCTGCAGATATTTAACAGTAAGTCTTTATTAAAACACTCCAAATTTAAAATTTTCCTTGAAAGAGGAATTCTTCAGGGAAACTTGCTAAGTTATTTAGCAAGCAAAGTATATAGTTTGGACTCAAAAAAGGGATATTTACTTGTTCCTTTTTCTACTCCAATGCACTTATTGAATATTAATGGAAGATAGCTTTATTTACATTTCATAGTTTTTGGTAAAAAGATAAAGAGAAACTCAACTGATTAAATTATGAATAAAAATCTTGCCTTTGTAATCCAGATGTTAGCCTTCATGCGTGAAATGACCTCAATAACCCTAATATATGACCTAAATATTACTTCAGATTGTCTTCTTTTTATAAATGGATTACAAATGCAAAGCAATGTTATTATTACATTGCTAGTTTTCTCTTTCTTACAAATCACATTCCTTCATGGTCCAAAATCTAAGAAAAGATGGAAAAGTCTTATATAAAAGTTTCCACAGAAGGACTGACTACTTACCTGAAGTTCATACAACCTACAGAAATTACAGTGAAATAAGCATGGACATTTATTTTTGTCATCATATTGAAAAAAAAGGAAAACTGCTTAATAGCATCAAGAGAAGAAAGAGAGTAATAAGTAAAATGTATTTTGAAGGACTTTAAAAATCAACATAGAGTAATACTCACTTAGTTTGGCAATTTTACTTTCCAGGCTCAAGCCAGCAGGCAGAAGTAATGAAAATCTTACTCAGAAATAAGAACAGAGTTTGTGTAATTCTACTGGTAGAATTAATTCTACCAGTAGACTGGCTTAAGAATGTTTATTTATACTCTAAGCACAAGGCTTAAGGGTATCCTAGAGGCCAAGAGGGGAGTTCCCTTTGGCCGTCGGAAGGTTTGCCAAAAAAACAACTGGCAAAAAGCGGATTAATTGATGAAAAGACATACAAATTTATTTAACCTGAATACACAGGAGTCTTCAAAATGAAGACCACAAAATACAAGGGAAGTTATTCATTCTTAGGCTTAAGTTAGCAAGGCATGGACAACCCTGTAGAAATATAACTGAACAAAAGAGGTAATATCTAATGCTTAAAACAGGAAGCCCAGCAAGGCCTGTCTGTGTAGATTCTTCATGGCCTATCTGAGCCGGCATTCCTTTCTTCTGAGTATAGGGCAAAACTCTCTCTGGAATGGGAGTCTTATGAAATACAATCAAATAAGGTAGGTCAGATAGTTTCTGGCCAGTTTCTACAGAGGGAAGGAGGAAAAATGTGAGTAACATTCTTAGCTTTTATAGCAGGCTATGGGGAAATGGGTTCTGGTTTTTATTGCCATGGGGTAATACATTAGAGGAAGAGGGATTCTAGTTTCTGTAACTAGCCTTGGGGAGGAATGGGACTGAGAGACAAGATCAGAAGATCGGAAAAAAACTTGCTTCAGAGGCTGCTTTTGAGCCTTCATTCTGGGACATTGTTTTCTGAGCAACAAGAGTAGAGTCCTGTTTTGCATGCTAAATGTAAATTGGTAGCAGCAAATTAAAAGCCATAGAACTTAAAGTTTTTGCCTTCTGCCCCAAGATGTGAAGAACTAAATTATGGGACATTTTCCTTCTTACAACAGAAAAAGAGCTGAATTAACTTTATACTCACAACTGACAGCAGAGCAAAGTACTGGCCCAAAATCTAAGAAAAGACAGAAGAGGTAGAAAAGATGGTGCTTGAAAGAAAAAGCAGATCCAAATACACATTTACCTTGGTTAGATTAAATTGAACTTACTGGAGATCAGCTAGAAAACCTGACAAATTGTTAAAGGCCAAGTGGAGGCTTGCAGGACAGTTTGAAAGCCCTGGAGTGAGGGGTTAATTTATAGAAACTATTTTCTCCTAAACTTTTACACAGAGTGCTGGGAAATATCTTTTGTACTGCAATGTTAGGGAAGGGAAATGTCACCAGACTTGCAGGAAGAGCAAGAGACTCAACCCAGATTCGTTCTCTCTCTCTTTTATGGAGCAAATGTCTTAATCTGTTTGGTGGGGCGGGGGAGGAGAGGGGTTTGAGGAGGAGAAAGAAGAGGGGCTGACTGCAGAGGAGCTTCCATAGGAAATTGAGGGTGGTAGAACTGTAGTATATGGTACTGGGGTAGTGGATACAAGACTCTGTATTTGTCAAAACCCACAGAACTGTAACACTGCAAGGAATGACTTGATTGAATACTGATTTTTAAAACATCATCTAGGATATTAGAGATTTCTGCTTGGAATATGCACTGTCAAAACATAATTCAGCTGTATTACCTATATATGATAACATCATTGAATGGAAAGTGGGAAAGGAACTCACCTAAATAACTTAGGTAAAGATTGTTTTAACTAGACACTTGAAGGCAAAACACAAAAAGATCTGTGCGTAAACACCATCCTAATCTGAAACTACTTTACCTATGTACTGGAGTTGAACAAATAAGCAAATTACTTGTAGATTATGGGAACACAATGCCTTATGGCCAGAGAAAAAGTTACAAACATTCAAAAGATATAAGACTGAAATGGTTCTTTTTTTATACGGAAGGAAAGATTTATTTTCCCTCATTCATCACTAGAATCATGGCTGAGCTATCTTATAATAAAAGAAAGATTAACAAGAGAAAAGCATATATATTTATTTAAGTTTAATATGTTTTAATAATACATTTAGTGAACAGATTTAAAAGAGAGAGTAGATATTTGCATATTTCCACATAGCTTTTTTTCAAATTTCTGACTCTGGTAATTTTTGTTTTGTTTTGTTTTGTTTTGTCTTTTGAGATGGAGTTTTGCTCTTGTTGCGCAGCCTGGAGTGAAATGGCATAATCTTGGCTCATTGCAACTTCCGCCTCCCAGGTTCAAGTGATTCTCCTGCCTCAGCCTCGTAGGTATACTCAGGTAATTTTTTAAAGTTATCACAAATTATCTGTCAAAGAGAGGGAACTTAATTACCCTACCTTTGATTGTGGGCTATGCTAAGTAAACAGCTTTTTAAACTAAAGTATGTTAAGGAAAACCCAGTAGTTTGGAGGACACTAAGTATAAACACGACAACAAAGTCCATTGTGGAATCTTGAATTGGTTCTTAGAATTGAAAAAGTACTTTGGACAATAATGTCTGTAATTTTTGTTACATTATATAATTCTGATTTTTTGTTACTGATTAACACAAGGAAATTAATATGAGGGGAAGCTTAGTGAAGATTATATATGAACTCTCTATCCATCTTTTTAAGACATCTTTGATATAATTCATATACCATAAATTCACCACGCACAATTCAGGAACTTGTAGTACCTACACGGAATTATGCAACAACCATGATAATCTAAATTTAGAATATTTTATCACATCATTACCCCCCTCCATGTGCATTAGCACATTTGTTGTAAATCCCCATTCCTCTCCAATACCACTCCTTCCCAATCATAGGCAAGCACTAACATAACTTCTGTCTCTAAGATGTTCCTAGGCAGTTCACGCAAATGGAATTATTTAATCTGTTGTCTTTTGTGACTGGGTTTTTTCACTTAGCCTAATTAATGTTCTCAAGGTTCATTCTCATTGTAGCATACATCAGTAATTCATTTGTTTTTTCTCCACTGGATGGATAGTTCCTGGTATACACTGATTTTTTAAAAATCCCTTCATCCCTAGGTATTTTATATTTCCATCCATTGGGCATTTGGATTGCTTGCATTTTTTGGCTACTATGAATAATGTTGCTGTGACATTAGTGTACAACTTTTTGTGTGAGCATACGTTTTCAGTTCTATTGGGATTATACCTAGGGCTAATTGGTGATTCATATGGCAACTTTACCTTTAACATTTTGTTTCACATTTTTTGGGAGCTGCCAAACTGTTTGGAACAGTGGTCTTGCGGAAAATGAGCCTCTGCATTGACTTTAAGCAAAAGGGGAGTGTTAGCTCTTAGTAGGGAGGGCTGGACGACTCCTGAAGGTTCAGGACTTGCAGATACAGGATTTAACATTAGGGTAGCATGTGCCAAAATGGGGCTTTCATAATTCCCTAACAATGGCTCTGACTTTGGCATTGAAAAAACGGATTTGTTTGAGTTTTTAATCTTTCTGGACCTCAGGTATTTTATTAAGCTCTTAGCCTGTCCTCAGCTTTGCCTGCCCTCTAGCTGCCGGAAGACAGTCACTTTACATGGTGCCAAGGGGGGGTCCTCTGGCTTTCACATTTGTTTTAAAATTATAGACTAATCCCCTTTGTTTTTTCATTTCCTTTTTTCAGGGTATCAGTGGTACTTAGCAATAGCCATCATCTTTCATTGTCTCTATAGTTACTATTTCCCTTCTGTCTTTCAAATGTCTGATACATGGCCCCAGCTAGCATTCCTAATTGCTGTTATATCCTGCCAATTCCCTACCTGTGTGACTTTAACAAGACTACCACCTTGCACCAAGGGCTCTCTGCACTCCACTCGACACCAGTGATGATTCCTCATTACTAGCAGAATGGCAAGAGATCCAACTATAAAACCCTATCTAACCCCTTTTTTTCTTGAACAATTTCTGGGAACTACTGTCACTAATTTGCTTCTGAGAAAGCAGAAGCTGAGACATAGTTTGTTGACATGAGTATTAATTAGAGATTACACCTCTTGAAGGGTGAAAGAATAAACAACTTTGGATAGAGGGAGAGATCAAACTGGTGCAATCCCAACAAACTTTGCCCAACCCCAGGAAAAACTCTGGCATGAATATGTCTTGTCAGCACTGTTCCACATTGGGATTGACTATGTTGATCTGTCGTTAAATATGGGCCACCCAGAAAAAGTGTGGCCTTGGGTAGGCAACTCTCTGCTATGGGTGAGTCAACCCCTACCAGAGAGAGATACCAGTTGGGGTGACAAGTTCTTTGTTGAAGATGAAAGTGGGTGGTCCACCACACTGACATCCACATAAATAACATAGCACACAGTTAGAAATAAAATGTTCTGTCTCAGTCTAATGCTGTTTTACCATGCTGTTCCAGGCAGAAGAACAGAGCAATATTTGCCTGCAATTGAGAATGAGTTATAAAGTGAGTTTACTTTTGTCTGTGACTTTTTTCTTAAACTAATACGGCTATCAGCAATACCTTCTTTTTGTAAAATTTTATGGTAAATAGGATTCCTATTACTCAGTTATGTTTGTGTGTCTTTTCCAGCTGTGTGTCCTAAGGGTTAACTTATATTAAAAGTCCTGGATTAAGAAAAGGTAACACATATACACCATGGAATACTATGTAGCCATAAAAAAGGATGAGTTCGTGTCCTTTGTAGGGACATGGATGCAACTGGAAACCATCACTCTGAGCAAACTATCACAAGGACAGAAAACCAAACACCGCATGTCCTCACTCCTAGGTGGGAATTGAACAATGAGAACATTTTGACACAGGGTGGGGAATGTCACACATGGGGGCTTGTCGTGGGGCAATATGGCACATGTATACATATGTAACAAACCTGCACATTGTGCACATGTACCTGTCATGTGCGTCCATGTGAAGGGACCACCAAACAGGCTTGGCATGAGCAATAAAGCTTTTTAATCACCTGGGTGCAGGAGGGCTGAGTCCGAAAAGAGAGTCAGTGAAGGCAGATGGGGTGGGGCCATTTTATAAGATTTGGGTAGGTAAAGGAAAATTACAGTCAAAGCGGGGTTGTTCTCTGGCGGACAGTAGTGGGGGTCGCAAGGTGCTCAGTCGAGGAGCTTTTTGGAGCCAGGAAGAGCCAGGAAAAGGAATTTCACAAGGTAATGTCATCACTTAAGGTGAGGACTGGCCATTTTCACTTCTTTTGTGGTGGAATGTTATCAGTTAAGGCAAGGACCAGCCATTTTCACTTCTTTTGTGGTGAAATATTATCAGTTAAGGCAAGGACCAGCCATTTTCACTTCTTTTGTGGTGGAATGTCATCAGTTAAGGCAGGAACCAGCCATTTCCCTTCTTTTGTGATTCTTCAGTTACTTCAGGCCAGCTGGGCATATACGGGCAGCTCACAGGGGATGTGATGACTTAGCCTGGACTCAGAGGCCTGACAGTACCCTAGAACTTAAAGTACATATATAAAAAAGTCCTGAGTGTTAACTGTGCGTACACAGATTGCCTATTAATAGCATTTGCACAAATCACCCATACTAAATTATAAATAACCCAAGCAGAAGAAAAAAATAAAAATCAGACATATTTTTCTATCTGTGATAATATAAAGATATGTTCATTTTGAATAATTTGGGCAATAATTTTCAAATATATTTTACTGTAGTAATACAACCACATGGAAATAACCTGTTTTCCAGCATCATTGGCTATTTCATTTGTTTGCTTATTTGTTTCCTGAACTTTATTATTATTATTATTATTTTTATGTAACACTGTATTTTGGATTTGAACACGTTGACATTGCTATGTGCTGGCTAAAAAAAGCAAACATTTTATAGAACATATAACAGCAGATAAGAAGATACATATTAACAGATGTAAAGAATAAAGAGTTAAATAAAGACCATATCAAAAATACAAAACATAGTTTTGCCAAAAACGGCTTAAAAACCTGATTTTTTTTAAAAAAAGCCATTTTTAATCTTTTGAATAAATGGAATACAGACAGAAAAGTAAAATATATGGGATATATGCAAATTTAGAACAAAACAGATGAGTAAAATGATTTTATAAGACTACATTTTTCATTGAAAGCATCCTTAAACAAACACAATTCCTTTGATAATATTTTATTATTTGTTGTTTTACAGCCACTCTACTGTCAATCTGATGTATATAGTACATTTTTGTTCAAGTTGAATAATATTTCTATGTATGTTCAGCAGATGCTTCTCTATACCAAATGATTTTTAGACATCCTCATCAACTACATAAAGTCATTTTGGAATTGCATGCATGCAAATGAGGATGACATGCACGTAAATTTGCATTTGAAATGACTAAATTCCTTTTCTATTTCCATTCTTTATTCTCAAAGCAAACTATTCTTTATATCTTAAAAGAAAATATTAGTTTGAACTCTAGATGTTTATGACATTAAAGTCAAAACAGATGTTTTTATCCAAGTGATAGGACTAGATCGTTTGTTGCTATAACGACCGATTTGGCCTTTTCTAAAATGAAAACACTTTAGAATAGATAGTATAGAATTCCATAGACCAAATGTTTATTTAGGATGCATTTACAGAGCAAAATATTGACCACTGACATATCTAAACCACAGTTATTTAAAAAAATGCAATAGATCATTTTTAACAAAAGACATTCCCTTGTGATATATTATGAAAAGCAGAAAACTTGAGAGTTTAACAAACTACCAAAATATATATGCCTAATGTTAGAAATTAGTGAAAAGGAATTATAAGATGGCTGAATAGGAACAGCTCCAGTCTCCAGCTCCCAGCGGGAGCAACACAGAAGACAGGTGATTTCTGTATTTTCAACTGAGGTACTGGGTACATCTCACTAGGGAGTGCCAGACAATTGGTGCTGGTCAGCTGCTGCAGCCTGACCAGCGAGAGCTGAAGCAGGGCAAGGCATCGCCTCACCTGGGAAGCTCAAGGGGGAAGGGAATCCCTTTTCCTAGCCAGGGGAACTGAGACACACAACACTTGGAAAATTGGGTAACTCCCACCCCAATACTGCGCTTTACCAAGGGTCTTAGCAAAGGGGCACACCAGGAGATTTTATCCCACACCTGGCCGGGAGGGTCCCACGCCCACGGAGCCTCCCTCATTGCTTGCACAGCAGTCTGCGATCTAACAGCAAGACAGCAGCGAGGCTGGGGGAGGGGCACCCGCCATTGCTGAGGCTTAAGTAGGTAAACAAAGCTGCTGGGAAGCACAAACTGGGTGGAGCTCACAGCAGCTCAA
>NW_012114644.1:2016718-2028943 GCF_000951035.1 Colobus angolensis palliatus
TTGGAATCAACCCAAGTGTCCATCAGTGACAGACTGGATTAAGAAAATGTGGCACATATACACCATGGAATACTATGCAGCCATAAAAAAGGATGGGTTCTTGTCCTTTGTAGGGACATTAATGCAGCTGGAAACCATCATTCTCAGCAAACTATTGCAAGAACAGAAAACCAAGCACCACATGTTCTCACTCATAGGCGGGAACTGAACAATGAGATCACTTGGACTCAGGAAGGGGAACATCACACACCAGGGCATATCATGGGGAGCAGGGAGCGGGGAGGGATTGCATTGGGAGTTATACCTGATGTAAATGACAAGTTGATGGGTGCTGACAAGTTGATGGGTGCAGCACACCAACATGGCACAAGTATACATATGTAACAAACCTGCACCTTATGCACATGTACCCTAGAACTTAAAGTATAATAATAAAATAAAATAAAATAAAATAAAATAAAGAAATTAGTGAAAATTATGGTTTTATTTTCAACTGGGGAAATTTCCAATTAAGTAATTTGAATTAAGGAAATAACTAACATTAAATTACATATTGCCCCATCGTTTTCTATGAGTTGCTTTTATTATGATTTCAAAAAAATAAATAACAAGTGTTATCAAAAGGAGATAGTCCAAAGTTATGAGATTATTTAATTTTCAGTGACTATGCTATAAATAGATTAAAAGCAAATATGATGATGAAAATAAGCATCATTTAATGGACAGAGATTTAGTTATAAAGTATTAACATAGTGATTGCTACAGTTAGACATTTATAAACTGAAAAAAGACCTCTTAAGCACAAGTAGAGTAAGAAACTACAAGGCTTTCAAATTAGAACAGACCAAATCCTCAACGTGAACTCAAAGGCAGACTGTTAATTTAACAAAATGGTTAAGCTAAAGATGATTCATAAATGCAATGTCTGAGTTTGTAAATATATATCCTCTGTTTCCTAGCATCATTCCTGAATCTAATTTAGTGTTTCATATTTTTTGAATATGGATATCCAATTGTTCCAGCATCATTTGTTGCAAAGATGATCACTTCTCCACTAAATTCCATGTGTCCCTTTCTCAAAAAAACTTTGTCTATATATGTGTGTATTTCTAATTCTTTATTCTGTTGCATTGATGTTTATTTTAATCTTAATTCCGATACCACAGTAATTTTATTAAGGCAACTGTATAATAAATCTACAAATAAATTAGCATTAATTCAATTTTTTTTAGTTGTTTTGTCTATTCTAGGTATTTTTTGTTTCCATACTAATTTGCAATTTCTAGAATATCTGAAAATCCTGCTAACAACCTCATGAAAAGTTCTGGAAGCAGATCCTTCCTCAATCTACTCTTGTAATGACTGCAATCCTAGGTAACATCTTCATCACAATATTTGAGAGGTTCTAAAATTCTGGCTACAAAAACTATAAGGTAATAAATGTTGTTAGATAAGCCACTAAATTCAGAGTTTGTTTTTTTATACAGCAAATAGGTCGCTAATTTATGGTCAGAGAACCATGATTTAAATATTTTCTGGGACTTGTTTTAAATCCCAGAATATCATCTAAATTGATACGATATTGTTTAAATACTTTCTGGGTCTTTTTTAAGCCTCAGAATACAGTCCAAATTGCTGAATGTTACATATACTTTGAAAAACATTATCTATCCTGCTATCGTTAGTTACAATATTTTATAAATATCATATATGCAAAGTTGGCTGATGGTATTGTTCAAGTCAACTATAGTAGTTCCGTTTTATCCACAGTTTTGTTTTTAGAGGTTACAGTCACCTGTAATCAATAGCAGTCCCAAAATATTAAATGGAAAATTCCAGATACAAACAATTCATAAGTTTTAAATTGCTTGCCATTCTGAGTAATATGATGAAACCTTGGACTGTTCTTCTTTGTCCCACTCTGTCCTGCTCCTTCCTGCCCATCACTTCGCCCAACGTATCCACACTGTATGCTACTTGCCCCATTAGTCACCCAGCAATCGTTTCGGTTATCAGATCAACAGTTGTGGTATCTCAGTGCTTGTGTTTAAGTATCCCTTATTTTACTTAACAGTGTTTCCAAGGCACAAGAGCAGTGATGCTGGCATAGTCCATATTTGTTCTATTTTATTATTAGTTAGTGTTGTTAATCTCTTACTGTGACTAATTTTTAAATTAAACTTTATCACAGGTGTGTATGTGTAGAAGAAAACATATGTGTAGCATTTGGTAATGAGGTTTCAGGCACACACTAAGGGTCTTGGAATGTTTTCACTATGAATAAGGAAGAACTACTGTATATCCATCCTACTTTTTTTCTACTAGTTCTACCGATTATTGAGAGAGGATTATTGAAATTTTCACTATAATTATGGATTCATCTACCTGTCCATGCAGTTCTATCAGTTTTTCTTCATATCTTTTGAACTTCCATAATTAAGGGAGTATGTATCTTGGTTTCTCATGTCTCCTTGATTAACCCCTTTTGCATTATGAAATTGCCTTCTTAGTGTTAGCAGGGTATGTCTTTTCCACCTGTTTAATTGTAATATACACACACACACATATATACACACACACAAATATATAACATATAGGAAATGTGTACGTGAACACACACACACATTTCCTAAAAGAAATACACTTTAAATATATATGTGTATATATATTATATACATATAAATACATATATGTATATATACTGCTTTTCATGCGGTATCTGTCTTTCATTGGAGCATTAAGACCATTTACATTTGGTTTAACTGTATTATCTTTTCTACTTGTTTTCTATTTGTTCCTCTTGTTTTTCATTTCTCTTTCTTCATTTTAAGCCTTCTTTTGGATAAATGATTTTTTATAATTTTATTTCATCTACTTTCTTTCTTATTCATGATATATATTCAATTTCTATTATGTTGTAACATATTGCCACAGTGACTTAAACATGAAAACAAAATATTATCGTAACATTCTGTAGGTCAGAATTTTAACATGGGTCTCATTGGGCTAAAATCTAGATGTCAGCAGGGCTGTATTTCTTTCTGGAAGCTGTGGGATGGAATCTGTTTTCTTTCCTTTTCCACTTTGTAGTGGCTGCACACATTCCTTGGTACCTGGACCTTTTTCTCCGGCTGCTAAGTTAACAATAACAGGTTGTATGCTTCTAACATTACATTATTCAACCTTCTTTGCTGCTTTAAAGCTCACACATTTTTAACCTATCAGAGGCTATCTTAGAGTGATATTATGCCACTTAACATATAGAACACGAAGCTTAAAAATAGTATTTTACTATTGTTTCTTCCACACTTTATGCTATTTTGTCATATCTTTTACATATACCTGTGGTAATATAGTCTTAGTATTTTTATTTAAATATTCAATATATTTTAAGGAGATTTAAATAGTAAGACTCTCTTATGAATTTTTCTATGTAGCTACTATTTTCTGTACTCCACATTCCTTCGTGCAGATTCATCTTCTGCCTCAAGAATGTCCTTTAGTATTTATTTTTCTCTATTTTTTTTTTAATAAGTGATGTTGCTCCATCACCCAGGCTAGAGTATAGTAGTAGTACAGTCATAGCTCATTCTAACCTCAAACTCCTGGCCTCAAGCAATCCTCCTGCCTCAGCCTCCCAAAGTGTTGGGATTACAGACATGAGCCACTGCACCAAGCCCCTTTGACATTCTGTATAATGTGAGCCTTTGGTGATGAATTATTTCAGATTCTGTTATCTGAAGAAATATCTCTATTTTTACTTCTTTTTGAAATATATGTATTTTTTCTTGGCAGATAATTATAGCTTAACATTTCTTTTACTTTATGTTTTCCAGAATTTAAAATATTTTTCTCCCACATTCTACATTATTTGCCTTATTTTCTTCAAAAATTGTCCTGTCATCCTTATCTTTATTTACATTTACCTAATATGTATTATTTTCTCTATCATTTTAAAGTTATCTTTAATACTGGTTTTAAAAAGTTTGATTGTCATATGCCTTGGTGCAGTTTTCTTCATATTTCTTGGGCTTGGGTTTTGTTAAACTTTCTACACCTCTAGGTTTTTAGCTTTGATCAAAATTGGAAATTTTGGACTATTATTTAAATATTTTTTTTTCTTTTTTATTTGCTTCTGGTATTATATTTATACATGCATTAGTCCATGTAAAGTTTTCCACACTTAAGTGATGCTATTTTCACTTTTTGAAATTCGACTTTTTTTTTCATTTTGGGTATTTTTTTATTGCT
Source organism: Colobus angolensis palliatus (assembly GCF_000951035.1). NCBI lineage: Eukaryota > Metazoa > Chordata > Mammalia > Primates > Cercopithecidae > Colobus > Colobus angolensis. Next base: position 2,020,970 of record NW_012114644.1, read on the forward strand.
GTATATTTATTTAATATTCTATAGTTTCAAATCTTCTATTAATACCCTCCTATGAATTTTGAGTCTCATACATTGTAATTTTAATGTCTATAACTTAATATGAGTCTTTTTAAATATCTTCTATATCTCTGCTTTTCTTTTTTTTACAGATGGAGGAGTCCAGTTATAATGATGGTTTTAGTGGTCTTGTCTGCTAATTCTGATATTAGCTGTGGTAATTTCAATTGATTGATTATTCTTTCATTATGAATTATGCTTTTCTGCTTTTATGGATGACTAGTAATTTTAATTAGATGTTTGACATTGTAAATGTTACCGTATTCTGTGCTGGATATATTTGTATTTCTGAAAATTCACTTGCACTTTGTTCTTTATACAGCTAACTCACTTGGAAGCAGCTTGAAATGTTCAGGTCTTTCTCTTTAGGATTCATCAGATGAGACCAGAGCAGCCCTCATTCTAAGATAATTATTTCTTACTATTAAGGCAAAACCTTCCTGAGTGTTCCACTAAACACCCTAATAGTTATTAGTTTTTGCACTTCGGCTGGTGATAATAGGTACATTCTCAGTCTTGTGTGAGTCCAAGTCTCTATTCCTTTCTTGTTTTCATCTTTACCTGGTTATGAATTATTTTCTCATGTGTTTGTACAATTCAGCAGACTTCTGTTTACTCATGGTTAACCTTCTTCAGACCTCCAGCATTCTATAACTTTATAACTCTCTAGGACCTTGTTTTGAGAAGCACTTTCTCCTGTCTGGGACTCTATTTAGCTGCATTAATTTCTCTGGACTCTCAGCTATGTCTCCTCAACTAATGGATTCTAATCCACTCTACCTGAATTTCTCTTCTCTGTGTTGTAACTTTTAAAGCCCAAAAGACCCTTTTGTTACAGGGCTCACATTGGATGTTTCCCTGTCTCAAGCATCACTGTCCCCTATTATTTGATATTCAATGTCTTGAACAACCACAGTTTCAAATATGATGTCATTTTTGTAGGTGAAGATATATGTTTGAATAGAAATACCTATACGCATAAATGATATGGTTTGGCTGTGTCCCCACCAAAATCTCATCTTGAATTGTAGTTTCCATATTCCCCACATGTTGTGGGAGGGACCTGGTGGAAGATAATTGAATAATGGAGGTGGCTACCCCCATGCTGTTCTCATGATAGTGAGTTCTCACGATGTCTGATGGTTTTGTAAGGGTTTTTCCCTCTTTGCTGGATATTTCTTTCTCCTGTCACCATGAGAAGAAGGATGTGTTTTCTTTTCCTTCTGCCATGATCATAGTTTCCCTGAGGCCTAACCAGCTATGTGGAATCATGAGTCAATTAAACTTCTTTCTTTTATAAATTATCCAGCCTCAGCTATTTCTTCACAGCAGCATGAGAATGGGCTAATAAGTCACTGATGTTATATCTTAAAATTCTTAGTTTGCATGTAAACAAGGCTTAGAAAAATACGTTTATTTTTTAACACTGGGAAGTTATTCTAGTCCTTGTTCTGTTCCAAATGTCATTGCAATACTTGTGTAACTGCTTCTACTGGTTGTGCAGAGTATTTCCTGTATATGAAAATGACTTCAAGACCTCTAAAATTTATTTCTACCAGTTAATTAACATTTACTTCAAAAAAACTTTAAACCTTCATCAGAAATTGCTATTTTTAAAAAAGTAAATGTTTTCAATGTCTACAAAAGTCAAAGGCATTTTAAGAAATATGATGCTTATAGTGACCTTTACTATTGATTTGGTTACTGTAATACACACTCCTTTTTATATGCCTGCGGAAAGTGTACAAAAATTTTTGAAGATACAAATGCAGGCTGAGAGGAATTGTGATTGTAGAAGCTAAATTAATCCTGAGTATTAACATTGTCATGATGAAGAACAAGGCCATAGACACTAGAGCAGAGAAAAACAGAAGACATAAGAAATGTTAATAAAAGCTGATGAGGCACACGAACACCTTAGTTTATAAAATTAAAATAATAGCGCAATATTAACTGGATCCCTATAGATAGAAAGAACTTAAGTAATTTATTTATACAGGCATAAGATCAAATACTTGCAGCATGGAATTTGTGCAGAGTTTGCATTGACATTGTGTTTAAGAGATCCTACTTGTTTACTAAACAAGGAGAAGGAATCAGAAGAGAAACAATGAGACAATAAAGTATTGATTACACTAGAAGAAAATAAACACAGCTATTGTTTTAAATTTTAAGGCTAACAATAATTTCTTTATAATTTTTAAAGTATTTATATTTTAAATATAATCACAATCACTACTAGAGACTTACCTGAAAATCATATGTAGACAATAACATGGCAAAGAATGTATTTTTTTCAGTCAACAATATGTCACTTCTAGGGTACAGACATTAATAAAATGTAAAGCTAGTAGTACCTTAGACATGCTGTCCCATTGCATCTTCACACTCATCACTAGCTTATATAACATTTTCAAAATTTACTGTATCATGCAGAGTATAAAGTTCCTTGTTTTGATTTAGCTCTGGTAAAAATCTTAAATTGGCATTGCATTCAGTTCTAAAAAGGCTTTATGTTTTGAAAATATGCAATTCTAACTCAAAGAAATAGGGAAGCCAAAAGCTGCTTAGAAGATGCATGCAGAGATGAAAAGGCATCTAAAATTTGGAATAGGAAGTGAATGATGGAAATATTCTTTAAATTCAACATATCATTTGAATTTGAAGAACCTTCCCCTTGAGAACAACAGTTTACACTTTCTTGCATTTAATTCTCTATTTTATAATTGTATTTTGTTGACTTCAGGGATGTTTCAGAATTCTAGTCACATACATCCTCCGAATAAAAGGTATAACAGAAAACATACAGTACTCATATTTTTGTGACATTCAGATTTGAGAATATCTGACAAAAATAAATGGTTACTATAGTTGGCATTCAAATGGTTATGGAAAATTTTTGATTAAAATAATAATGTATCACTTTTGTAGTTGAAAATATATATTCAAATTCATAGTAATTTTTCCATTAAATTTTTGTGAGGAATGTAGTTGAGCACTTTGAAGGTAATAGTCTAAGCAGAATTTTCTAATGCAGGCCTAAAGAACAGAGTCTTTCACTCCCATACACAAGCACATACACACACACAGGCACAATCGTAAAGCTAATAATACAGCAAATAAAGCAGTATAAGTTATTAAGACTTCAAGATTTTATTTGACTGCTAAAGTTTAAAATTTAGCTTTAAAAATACATACATAATACTTTAGTAATTCTAAAAAGAAGAATTAAACTACTTCCAAGCTTAATGAATGTAGAATGTTGTTTGTCCTTGAAAAATCCTATCTTATCCATGGTGTGAAAACTGCAAAGGTACAGGGGTTTTAAAGATTTCTGACCAAGGGAGAGATTTCTCAAGCTTCTCTAAAACAACCAAAAAAAAAAAAAAAAAAAAAAAAAAACTGAGATTCTGAAATGAAGCCCAGGGCATCCTATGGCTCATTTATGATTCTCTTCTCGTAACAAGCAGGACAAAAATCTTCCTTCAAGTATTTGATTAGATCCAGTACTTGCTCCATGTAGAATTGCTCAGTTACATAGGCTTGCTTTCTTAATTGGTTGAGGGGTATATTGCAGAGAATGGATAACTGTGATAATCATTTTAAAAATAAAGCAGCTCATTTTTCTTGATTTACCACACAATTAGAGTTTATTTTATTTCTTTTCTAAATGCAGTCAATTCAACAAATATTTATTAAAGTCCTAATTTAGATTAAATATAATATTAGGTGCTGTGGGGAACAAAAATAAACATCTGCTATCAAATGACTGATGATCTGCTATGGATATACAGACACACCTTTTAAAATTAAATGCAATACAAATAAAAATAGTCTTTCAATACATAAAAGTGTTAGGGGACTTCAACAATGACGGGGATTGTTTCCAGTTGGGACAAATAAGAAAGATTTTAAGCAACTGGTATTTAGGATGGTTTTTAAAAGATGTGTAGAACTTTATAGGATAAATGATATATTTTTATATTAGACGGAGATTGCTGAAGTATAATGAGAATTCAAGGACTCAGAAACACATAAAATTCTTGATATGCAAAACTAATCTTACTTACAGATACAAGCTGCCTGGTTGCGATGTAGATAAACAGTGTTATTAATATTTGTTCAAAGAATATGTCATCACTTATATTCAATACCTAAATATACTCTTAGAGATTTTATTATTTGGAGCAGATGAAGAAAATCAGGTGCTTAGTGTAATAATGTGAAATGACAATGTAGCAGAGCATAGATACAAATGATTGAAATTTGTAAGTAATATTCTTATAAATAATAAATAAGTAATAAATCACTTATAAACACTTATATTTTACTTACAAATATAGTGAAGTAGCTAAAGACATGAGATAAGTAACATAATTGCTCGCAATCACAATCCCATATGTATTACATAGTATTGATATTATCACGGGCAAGTTAATTATTTTTTCTGTGTCTGTTCTCTCAACTGTAATAACAGTCATGTCAATGATTTATCCACTTAATAAATATGTGTTACACACTTACTAGATGTAGGTCTAGGCATGAGTGAACAAAATAACTAAAAGAAAATCTGTGTATGTGAAACTTACATTCTAGTGGGAGAATATATAAAATAAACAATAAATATGTAAATAAATTATGTGTGTGAGAAGCTGTAAGTGCTATGGAAAATAAAATAATCTAAACAGGTTTGGGAGTGTTCCAGGGAGTTGAGAGAGCTTTGAAATTTTGTTAGTATAATCTAGGTAGGCATTATTGAGAAAATAAAATTTCCTCTATGACCTAAATGATGTAAAGGAGTGCTGATATCAGAAATTCTCCAGTCAGTGGGAGAATTTCTGGCATGTTTAAAAATTAAGGAGGTAGCTGGGACAGAGATAGTGAGAGAGGTATGAAGAGAAAAGGAAGTTGGATGAGGTATCATACTCTTTAGGCCTTTATTGACTAATTTTAAATATTTGGCTTTTATTCTTAGAGAAATAGCTCCTGAAGACATAAAGAGCTGCATGCTTTTGAACAGAGAATAATACAATTTGACATATATTTAATAAGATGACCCAGACTCCGTACTAACAGTAAACTAGGTATTTGGGTAAATATATAACATTTCATATGAAAGATAGCTTAAACTGGAGTGGAAGCAAGGGAGCTGATGCATGGTGATTAGATTCTTGAAGTAGAGTCAATGGGATTTCTGATGGGTTGAAAAAAGTGTGAGAGAATAAGAGAAAAATAATGAGTCCAAGAACTGGGACCACAGGAAATTGTAGTGTTAATTTGGCTTTGAATTAGAGAATAAGTAAGTAGAGAAAAATTTGAACAGGAAGTTCAGAAGTTTTCTTTGGCGTATGTTGAGTTTGAAAGTCATTTGAGGATCTTAAGCAGGAGATGTGACGTTAGATATAAGTGTTTGGAATTTTGGGGAGAGTTTGTAATTCAGATGGGAGGTACAAATATGAAAGTTAAGGGTTGAGAACTGTTGTTTAAAGCCATAAGGCATTAAGTAATAAAGAATGAATTCATTAGATTAATAATGAAGGTGGCGAATAAATGTTCAGGGATTGAGTCTTAGGGCACTCTGATTGATACTGTTTGTCTCTGTGTCCCCACCCAAATCTCATCTTGAATTGGAAACCTCACATGTCACAGGGAGGGACCAGTAATCCCCATGTGTTGGGGGAGGGAAGTGATTGGATTATGGGAGCGGTTTCCTCCATGCAATTTTCCTTACAGTGAGTGAGTTCTCACAAGATCTAATGGTTTAATAAATGGTATTTTTTTCTGCTCTCTTGCTTGCTCTCCTGCCACCTTGTAAAGAAGATGCCAGCTTCCCCTTCCACCATGATTGTAAGTTTCCTGGGGCCTCCCCAGCCATGCAGAACTTTGAGTCAATTAAATCTTCTTTCTTTACAAATTACCTAGTCTCGGGCAGTTCTTTATAGCAGTGTGAAAACAGACTAATATACTGATGTTTGGAGAGTTTGAAGCAAAAGGGACTTAAAAGAAGGGACCAATTCCATAAAAATAAATAAATAAATAAATAAATAAATAAATAAATAAAGAGAGTATAGAATCTCAGATCAGATGATAAAACCACAGCCAACTAGTACTAAATTACTCTCATTTTTAAACGGGAGTGATAAACTGCAGCAAACGCTACTGAAAGCTAAAGTAAGATAAGGATTAAATTTTGACTATGGAATTTAATATGAGAGCCCTGGTGATCGTGATGAGTGATTTCAATAAGGTAAAGGAAGTAAAATGTTAGAGTAAATTTAAGAGAAAAGGGGACAAGTGTAGTTGGAGACATGAAACATGAAAAAATATTTTCAGAAATTTGCTGTGAAGTGCAACAAATAAATGAGAAAATACCTAAAGAGTAAATAGGTTCAGGAAGGATTTTTAAATAAAAGCAGAAATAGAATATTTGTACATCCTTTTCTTACTTTAGCTTTCAGTAGCATTTGCTGCAGTTTTTCACTCCCATTTGATATTTGTACATTGATGAAAATAATTCTTACACAGGGAGGCAATGAGGATCTTGGTGGGTGGGGAAAGGAACGTTGTTACCATATCTTTGAATAAGAGATAGTAGAAATTAATACACACAGAAGGGACTATTGTAAACAGGTGCACAAATAGTTAATAACAAAACAAGTAGCAGTGAATAGAAGTATAAAGCAAGAGCATTTGCTGAGACTAAGGATACAAAATATAGTGTCAGGAAGGTTATATAGAATACCTCCGTAGAAAAATGTAAAAGAGGACTTGGGAAACAGTATGATTTTCCAGTCACATTAAATGCCTTCTTGAAGTTTATTGTCATGAATTTAAAATGAGAACAGCATACATAGTATATTTATTTTTCTAGCCTCAATCAGTTGCATACATGTAGAATAGATGGAAAATGTATTTTAATTAGAATTTTAATTTTGACTAGTTTGTAAAAGAAAAAGAGACCCAAGAGAACTATATATATACACATATATGTATATATGTAGTGTGTAAATATATAGTGTATATATAGATATACAGTGTGTGTATATATGTGTATACATCTGTATATATGCATGTGTGTATATATATATATATATATACACACACACACATAGATGTAAATGTTTGATGATATAATTTAAGCTGAGTAAAATAGAAAGGATGTTGGGGGCATGGGAGAAAGTGACAACATAGTAGAATAAGTTAGGTTTTATTTATTTCAGCCCTAGTATGTTTCACAATCTTTAAACAGACTATTTGAATTTTTAACAATTTCTTAGAAAAAAACTAGTTTTATAATTATTTCATTAAAAAGACATAATTTTCTTTATTTCACAAATTAGAATACAAACAAAGAGTAAGAAACATGCCAAAGCCCACGCTGGTATTTAGTAAAGCCAAGAATAAAATGCAAGTCATTTTTATATAAAGTCAATGTTTTTTCTATTTTATCAAACTGCCTGTTTCGTTGTAACTCATGATTTTCAAGATACAGCATGATTCTCAAAATAACAAATAACAAAATACACAAAATTAGCATGTGGAATAAAACTCTTAGCTATTTTTCTTAAGGTATGGATACATAGATAAGAATAATCTATGAATAATAATAATGTTTAGCATTTATGTATCCTTTAATAGCTTATGGAATAGTTTAAGAGACATTCCTCACAAGGTGCATTGGTTCACATCTGTAAACCCAGAGCTTTAGGGGACCAAGGTTGAAGGATTGCTTGAAGCTAGGAATTTGAAAGCACTGGGCAACATGGCAAGGCACTGTCTTTACCGAAAGAAAGAAAGAAAGAAAGAAGGGAAGGGAAGAAGGGAAGGGAAAGAAAAGAAAAGAAAAGAAAAGAAAGCAGGCAAGAAGAAAGAAAGAAAGAAAGAAAGAAAGAAAGAAAGAAAGAAAGAAAGAAAGAA
>NW_012114644.1:2036843-2037226 GCF_000951035.1 Colobus angolensis palliatus
AAGAAAGAAAGAAAGAAAAGGCAAGAAAGGAAAAAACAGCTGGGAGAGCTGGGAGTGGTGATCTTTCTCTGTAGTCCTAGCTACTCAGGAGGCTGAGGCAGGAGGCCCAGGATATTTGAAGCCAGGAATTCAAGACTAGAGTGTGTAACACAGCAAGACCACATCTCTACAAAAAATTTAAAACAATTAGCTGGGCAGGGTGGCACACGACTTTAGTCCCTGCTACTCAGGTGGCTGAAATACAAGGATCACTTGAGCCCAGATATTCAAGGTTGCAGTGAACTATGATCACTCCACTGCCATCCATCCTGAGCAACACAATAAAACCTTGTCTCAAAAGCATCTATCTATCTATCTATCTATCTATCTATCTATCTATCTAT
>NW_012114644.1:2037966-2039814 GCF_000951035.1 Colobus angolensis palliatus
TCACTTGAACCTGGGAGTCGTTGCAGTGAGCCGAGATTGCGTCATTGCACTCCAGCCTGGGCGACAGAGCGGGACTCCATCTCTCTCTCTCTCTTTCTGTCTATCTATCTATCTATCTATCTATCTATGTGTGTGTATATATATGTATATGTGTGTGTGTGTGTATATATATATATATATCAACAGTAAATTCTGAAATTGATATAACTGTACCATAAAGACAAGTAAATAATACCCATTAGCCATTTATAAGTGACTTTTATATAGGGAAAAGCACAATTTCCAAAAAGTGTTTAAATGATTAAACAATTTAAAATTAGATTTTGTGTTTTTATGTCTTTAAAGTAGTGCTTTCCTAAGATTAAAAAATAATTTTTATGATTGTCAATTTGTCAATGTACCTCTTTACATGAATTATAAACCACACAACTTCAATTGACTTAGGCAGGAAAAAAAAATTATGATGTAACTTTACTTACTTGTATCACTACACAAATTAAGGAAAGATTTGCCTATTTTCATGCTATCTATATTAACAACCATATACTAACATAACACAATAATAAATATCTATTCCTATAACTATCATTAATGCTAAATCAATAATACACATCCACATCTGTTAGCGTTACACACTCCTCAAGGGCAGAATGATGTCCCAGAGAACCGTACTTGTGCTCATAATGAATACAACTGAAAAAGATTTTTCTTAAAACTCTTTTTGACAGTAAATAGAAAAAAGGGGATTCTCAAGCATCAGATATTTTCAGTTTCCAAAAACAAGATTCCTGAGAACAATACATCAGATCATTCAGAAAATAGCCAGAATGTAGATACAACATCAAAAATGTCCTTGCAAATTCTTAAGTATTTCAGAAAAAGAAGTGATGTTATTTATTAATGAATCTTATTTCATATATGATTTGAAATATTATATGTAAAATATTAATTTATTTATTAAGTAGTGCCAATAGATATTAAGTACTATTTATATCTCTAAAATGATGCATTTAAACTATTTAAAATGCATTTTGTCTATTTTTAAGCAATTTCTAATTTGAAAAATGAAGTATTTTCTTATATTGTGCAATATAGGATTCTGTAGTCTTATGACTAATGAAAAATTTTATTACTTAAAAATTTCTATCTTTGGTTCAAGAGAAACTTACATGCTATTTGCTTGTTACTTTCACTCCTACTCAATGTCTTACACATGATATATGCTATTTGTGCTTGCTCTCTCTCTCTCTCTCTCTGTCTTCATTCATATATATATATATATATATATATATATATACACACACACACACACATACACAAATTGAATCCACAGGAGTTCAATCTTAGATACATTGAAACAGGTATATTACACACACACACACACACACACAGTAAAATAACACATACATACAGACATATATACATTTTATAGTATGTATTGATCACATGTGTTTAACCTTTGGTCCTCTTCTTTGTTGTATCTGTATCCATTTCGTAAACTCAATCAATCTTATGACTCTAAATAGCATGTATATGCTGGTAACCCTCAAATTTAGATCTCTGAATATATCAATCTATCTTTTTAACGTTCAGCCTCATATATCTTATTTCCTACCAAATGTCTCTACTTGTATATGTATGGGGTATATGTCTGTGATATGTGTGTATGTGTGTTTGCGTGTGTGTGTGTGTGTGTGTGTGTGTGTAATATATGCTTCAGTATATCTGAAACTGAACTCATGGTTACCACAAATCATTTCTTATTTGCAGATACTTCCATCTTAGTTGATGGAAGCAGCATCTCTATAGGTGTTTCATTCAAAATCCTTGCACTAATTTTCTCCCATT
>NW_012114644.1:2041449-2048346 GCF_000951035.1 Colobus angolensis palliatus
AAAAAAAAAAAAAAAAACAAAATCCTTGCACTTATTCTTGAGTCCCCCTTCTCTCGTTCTCTCACTCTATCATACCTCCCTATAAATGCAGTGAACATTCTGTATATGCTGCCTTGAATCTGACTGCTTCTCACCCTTTTTGTCTCATAGCATGTATTGCTGGCTTATATCCAATATTATTTACTTTTTATTAGGGTGATTATGGTTTACATTACCATATTAGAATATATATAAACTGAGTGAGGATAGAAAACTTTGTTAAGTTTCATTCGCTAATACATCCAAAATGCTTAGAAGTCAAGAAATACTATCTGTTGAGTGAATGAACAGAGTTGTTATTTATATTTGTCTACCACTATTCAGCGAGTGTTTACCACAGGATTTAGGATATAGTAGTGACTTGAATTATTTATGAAAAAAAATGAGTGAATGCATATGATGATTGTATGAGCATTCTAACCCTGCACACCACTTGAGTAGAATGCACTTCGTTTTATAACCTATGTATGAAAAGTGTTTCTGGCATCAAAAAACATAGTATTACATTTTTTTCTCATTCAATTACAGCAATTTATACTCATATTTTAAATCATATGACCTTTTCCTCCTCTGTCTTCTTTCTGTTGGTGTTTAGTTTTTTCTTCCTCTCTATTTCATTTGTTTAAGCAAATATTATCAATTATGGAATAATACAGACACTCAGGCAGACATTATCTTCCCAAGCCTTACTTTCCTAAGCACCGTAACAACCAGCAACTTTTTCATATTCCATTCTCTTGCTGAACCACTTATGCTTATCTGCTGATTCTGACACAATGGAAGGAAAAATTTAATTAATATTGTGATATCCATCAAACTGAGGTTCTCTTGTTCTCAGAAATAGTTTTATATTTATCTTTTGCTTATATACACTAATGTACTAAGAGGACAATCTACTCTAGATCCCAGTGTCATTTAAATACAATTTACAATTTAAAAGAAATAATTTATTTCACATCAAAATTGAGGATGTCGTCTTTACTAAATTTAACATTTTCCTAAACTTCTTCATTAGAATTTTAAACAGCTTAATTGGATATGAGTAACATAGACCGTCACTAAATATTGTTTAAGAGCTCTTATAAAAGGTAATCTGCTCATTTAAAAATATTTAAGATAAACAGAGTTACAAATATAGATGTAGATATCTAACCTTTCCAGAAATATTAATGTTAATTTAAAATCTGACAAAGTAATAAAATGTTCTTCTCTAAGCTATTTTTTAGTAATTTTTAGTTAGAATGTAATATATGCTATTAAAAGTTCAACAAATTTAGCATTTTAGTATTCTCAAAATAAAGATGAAGTGACATACATTTGGAATTTATGAAAACTTGAAAGATATTCCTGAAAGCCAAGTTTTCAAGCTGAAGCTTGAAGAAGAATCACAAAAAAATCAACTTGCATTAATATCAATCAGCATAGAGTCATATAAAATGTTTACTAACTTCTTTTATGTATCTTTTCAATGAGTTACATTGTGAGTCAAAGTTCTATTATTTCATGGTAGACTCTTGTCAATGAGTAAAATATGTAGGTCTAATGATTGACAATATACTTGTCAGAAACAGGCCACATGTCTATGCCTGCTAAACTAGATACCATGGCAACACCTGGTTAATAAAAGTCGCAGAAATATTTTGTAGCTTTGCATTTGTTAGAGCTGCTGGACTGTAACAGATATGTATTAATTGGAAGTCGATGTGACAGCTTGCAGCAGTTACCAAGACAGGAAGCAAATCATCAGCACCTGTCAAGGCTAAGGACTGAAAAAAGATGAATCAAATGCTATGATGTGTGACTTCACACACAGTGTCACTTTTGTGTACCCATCATTTGTAAAAAGTGCGGGGAAATGTGGGAATTTGTTAATATATAAATATTTTCATCAATGTCTTAAAGATATGAAAAAAATAATCACCTGTCAGGTTAAAAAGGATAAATTATAAATTCAAAAGAACACATAAGACTTTGACAGTTCTAATCATGTGCCATCACCATGATTTCACAACACAAGATGCAGAGATGCGTGAAAGATATTCCAAATAGGACTGGCAATTTTAGTATGCAAAACGGCATTGGCTCTTTTCTAACAGGTTAAATATGATTAGACATTTTTAGATAACAAAGCCTTCCAAAGTTAAAAATCACATTTTCATGCCTTTCAGTGATAGATAGAAACGTAATTTTATCAATAGCATCAGTTTTCCAATTTTCTGAAAAAAAAAAAATACTGTTTCCAGTCTTTTGCCAATGCATGTTCTACAAATGTATTTAATAATTAACTGATAAGTAGGTGTAGGAGGCTCTTATAGTTAGAACTAAATATATAAATACCTTCTTGTGCACATGCTTGCTGTCGATTTTGCTTTGCCCAAATTTTTGCTCTGAATAAGGTAATAAATTTTTATTTAACTGAAGCTCACCAATGAAAATCTCAATATCAAATATGCATATGTGCCCCTTGTATCTAAAATAAAAGTTGAAATTTTTAAATAATGTTTTCCTCTGAGTACAAAAGTATTAAATTTACTTTGTGAAAAATTTGACAGTAGAGAGGATCATCAAAGAGAAAAACATTACTATAATTCCATGACCCAGAGACAATTAGTATTAACACTTTGCTTGATGTCTTTCTGTCATTTTTCTATGCATACTTACAACAATTATTATATGTGTATATGCATGTATGTACATGGATATATATAAGTATACAACAATCATTACAGTTTCAGGATCACACCATATATGGCTTTTTCTAAACATTTTTTACCTATAAATATATCATAATCATTTGAAAAATTAAAAATAATTTTAAAATAAAAATAAAAATAGCTATACAACTAGATTAAATTCTCAGAAAAGTCATTCAGGGCTCTAGAAATCAATGATAGAAAACAAACAAATTGAAAAGTATAGACTCACCAAAAACTGAAGAACATCAGTCAACAGAGGCAGAAAGTAGAATTCTGGCATGGAGCTACTAAAATCATCTACTGTTGTAGCTGGGTTCACCTGGGTAGTTTACCATAGTGGAACTGGCCTTGAAACCCACAGCTTCACTGCTGGAGGTAGCTGACCTGATTTGGAACAGAGCATGGTGTATAGAAAGCATCTGAGATAGAAAATAACAAGTAACAAATGACAGAAGTAAATCCAGTCATATTTTTTTAAAAAAAAGTTAGAAAAGATGATGGGGCAGAGATGCAGATATAAAATATATTCTTCAAATTTTTTCAACAAAATTTATCTTGTTATCATTAAAAAGTGATTGATAACTTTTAAATGCGCCAAGAGTAACTACAAACAAACAAACATAAAAAGTATGGTGGAATTTCATATTGTATTCTATGTAAAGCAAAGAATAATTTTAAGCAACTTAGTTTTAGCATCCCTTAGTAACATGCCACTTTGGAGATGACTATGCATTTGACAAAGGACAGTACTTTCTTTAGTGTTGAGGACTAGTTGAAATAGCTGGCTTGAAATCTGAGACCACATTGTCATAAAAAATTATGATGAAATGTAAATAAATAAAACAGTTCTTTAACAAACCAGACTCTTACTTGGCTCAAAGTCACTTACAGAAAACAATCACTCAGATTTATCCAGGACCATTTATTTATTAACTAAAAAATCATTTATATAACCCTCAAGAAGTCTAGTCATATCATTAAAAGATTCAGTGTTGCCTTTTTAAATTATCAAGCTATTTCCATGATACATTTTTTATTAAGCAATATGTCTGCATTATTATGCTCTTTAAAGCAGAGTTTTAATCAAATATATGATGTACTTTAAAAAAAAGTTTTAACCATTTAAAAATAATTTACTCTTCTTTAAAGCTTGCATATTTTTTTTCCTTATGTACTTCAGACTAATTTTAGGATATATCATAAAGAAAGCATTTGAAAGTGTAGTTTATCAGTACGTGTTAGCAAATAACCTTTCCTCTGTATTTCGTTTTTGGAATCCACTAGTGAAAATCTTGTGGGTTTGGGTTTAGCAGAAAAAAAAATGGCTACATTATGTTTGAGATTTGAAATTTTTTTTTTGTATGGATTGAAGGAAGATCCATATTCTCTTTTCTTTCTTCACTTCATCATAGATTAATTCTTCCTTTATTAATCACATCCAAATCCACACCACTCAGATTTCTTGTCAAGGCACGATGTTTGCAATTTCCACTTGTGGTCACAAATTGACTTTCAAATTGTTGAGTGCAGTGTTATTCACTGAATATTATGCAAGAAAAGGGACTGAAAAGTAAGTTTCAAAAAGACTTTAGATAGCATATAAAAATTAAGGCATATGATAAAAAATTAGCAATCTTCATACAGTTCCCATTAACAATTATCTGAGATTTCTGAAGAGATCCAGAAAAAACAAAAAGCTAGAAGTTATAGGTTTGACAATTTTCAAAGTTATGTCAAGTGAGAAAGGACAACTAGCAACTATTTGAATTACGTGAGACAACATAGTGGAGATAGTACAACATAGATAGACAACATAGTGTAGATCGGTAGATAGTGTAAGAATGAGTGGGATCTCCCCAGCCACCAAAGGAACATTGGTGTAAATCCAGAAATCAGACTGGTTATACATTTAGAATATGCCATATGGGAGTCGGAGACATGAGTTTTCTAAATACCAACTAAAAGCAAAGGACAAAAACTAATGTGAGTACCACACTGTGTTAAAGCTGGAGATCTCTATAAATAGTGATTATGTTCAGAATTTGAGTAAGCAGTAAATATAGCAAATAAATAAGTAAGCCATCCTGTTTTTCTGTCACCCTTAGCAGAGGCTATTGTATTTGATTACCTAAACAATCCAAGTTTCTTGAGCTGAATTCTTCCAAGGGCCATCTGCTTTTGTAGAACTCCTACATATCCTCAGCTTGATATTTTCAGTAGGTTCAGTTGTTTCTGCAGAGAAAGCTGTTGCATTTTTTACTTGGAGACTTAAATTCAAGGATAAACTCTTTGGAATTGACCTGTAGTGGAAACAACTTGTCTTACTGATCGATGAGGCTCATTCTCACATGGCTTTAAAGCATATTTTCTCTGGTATCTTTTCCAAAATATGAAGTCATTTGGTTGAAGGTCAAGAAGAAAGCTCTCAGGGAACAGTTGGTAATATGTCTTATTAATATAATATTCATCTATATCATCTTGTGTATTAGTCTGTTTCCCTGCTGCTGATAAAGACATACTTAAGACTTGGCAATTTGCACAGGAAAAGGTTAATGGAGAACTCACAGTTCCATGGCTGGGGAGACCTCACAATCATGGCAGAAGGCAAGGAGAAACGAGTCACATCTTACATGGATAGCAGCAGGCAAAAAGAGAGGAGTGCTTGTCCAGGGAAAACCCCCTTTTTGTAACCATCAGTTCTCGTGAGACTTATTCACTGTCACAAGAACAACACAGGAAAGACCTGCCTCCTTGATTCAGTTACCTCCCACTGGGTCCCTCCTACAACACATGGGAATTCAAAATGAGATTTGGTGGGGACACAGCCAGACCATATCAACTTGTAATAAAGCTGTGTCTATAGGAGACTCCTAAGGGCATTTGGTCTCCACAGCTAATTTGTAGACTGAAAACTTTCTTTAATGAAAGGTTACAAATACATAGCCCTGAAATTAAAAAAAAAAAAAAAAGAGAGAGAGAGAGAGAGAAAAAAAAGAAGAAGAAGGCGGTGGGGATAAGGATCTTGGACTGGGAATCTTGTCCTTAGATAAATTGGCCAGATTTCTTGATAACATCATCTACTCTTTTATTGTGCCACAGGTGTGAGTCATAGGAACAAGTAGATTTTGTGTCAATTGTAATACATTATAGAAGAAAATACGTTAGAAAATTAAACTCCCTGTCATCAAAAAATTAGTATAACTACCCCAACTTGTACAAATTTTAGAATGCTTTGCTATGGTCAAGCAATTCGACTCCAAAAGGAGAAATGTTCCGTTCATCCAAGACAAAAGTATAAAATACTCGACACATAATCTCAATCCAGGCTGTGGCACTGTAGTAAAATTTATCTGTTCATATTTACATAAATCCTGAAAATTGGTTCTCATACATATCACACTTTTAGAGTTTTCCCAGAATTACAATGTTAACAAAGAGAACACCTGACAGAAATATCCTCAGAAATCTGGGTCAGGTTTCCCTACCAATGTTGGTTTAATATTGGCCAGTTATCTTGTCACGATAATAAAATTAAATCACTCTGCTTAACATAGAAGGTTAATCATCACTATCAGAATGGAAGATAGTATAATTTGCTCTTGAAGTATACATATGATTAATTATATAATCAACAGTTACTCTGAGAGGAAGGACATTTTATGAACATGGAGGACACTGAAGAAGCTTCAAGACTTCTAAAATTCATATTATAAATAGTTCATAAATGTTCATGACTGGTGAGAGAATTGAAAGCAATAAACCATTTTTGCAACAACCTTTGTCTTTCACCATAAGTATTTTAATTTTAATATAAAAAGTAAGTAAATCATTGAACCACTAGTTTTAAATAAAATAGAATTTGGAGAATTTGAAATAAACAACTATTTTTATTACCATTTATCTAACAAGGAGAAAAAAAGGAAACATTTATATTTTTTGGTGATCACAAACTAAATGTAACTAAAGAAAAAAAAAATCATCTTTTTTTTTTTTTTCCATAGCAATGGATAAGTAGAAAGAAACAAGCAGTTAAACAGAACACAGTCATACTTTAGTAATGACTGATGCACTAGTTTTAAATAAAATAGAATTTGGAGAATTTGAAATAAACAACTATTTTTATTACCATTTATCTAACAAGGAGAAAAAAAAGGAAATATTT
>NW_012114644.1:2048566-2057180 GCF_000951035.1 Colobus angolensis palliatus
AAGACAAATGTAACTATAGATAATATTTTTAAAAACACAGCAGTAAGTAGCAGTGATTAGTGATCATTTATTCTTTAACTTAGAATGTTTATAAAAATGGTTTATGAGTGTTTCACAAATACAAAGATTTAGAAGAAGATTTTACTAATAAAAAGGAACTTCTGTTATCTGAGAGTGGAACAACATGGTAATTTTAGGGGAAAAATTCCAATTTAATATGTCTTCTTTGTAAATATTTGTTAAGAGAAAAAGAAATTCAGTAAACTATTTATAAGCTTCTTGTCCTTATAAGGAAAACTGTCATAAGCATGGTAATATAGCTCATATTTTTTTAGTAAATTAATTGTTTGAATGTACTTTTAACACAGGCAGTGAATGTTACTTTTGTTCAGATGTTCATTATACATGATACATCTTCAAATTTCTCTTGAATTTAATTAATTTTTAAAAGTTAAATTTATTTAAACTTAAATAATCTTAATATAAGCCTGTACATATGCATTTATAATACATTTACAAATTGTATCTTGGGAAAAGTTTTTAAAAACTTACACATCTTTTAATCTATAGCCATCCTATAATTAATATGTATAATGAACAGTATGTTAAATGACAATTTTTTTTTACTTAATAATTGCCTAGGTATCAAGAATATTTATTAGTAAATTTGAATTAATATTAAATTTAATATTAGTTTTGATTGAGGATTAAATCAGAATCTGCATGTAAACCAACATATTAAGCCCTTATAATTTATAACAAAGGTATTTACAAGATTAAAAAAAATTTAAAAATATCTGCTAATATAATTTCATTTATTTAAATATATTTTTCCATATTTTAAATAATTTGTGGGAAAGCAATAATTTTCACATATTGTAAAAATTATGTAAAATATGTATAGAGCTTAAATTAGCCTTATATAAAACTAGAATAGTGTGTTGCCATCAGATTTATATAATTAAACAACAGAAACATATATACTTACCTTTTCTATTTTATTTTTTCTTAATTTTATTCTAAGTTCAGTAGTACATGTACAGATATATTATGCAGGTAAATTCTGTGTCACATGAATTTGGTGTACAGATATCACAATCACACAGATAATAAGCATAGTACCAATAGGTAGTTTTCCGAACCTCACCCTCCTCACCCTCCTGCCACCTTCCACTTTCCAATACACCTTGGTGTCTGTTGTTTGCTTGTGTCCATATATTCCCGATGTTTAACTCCCTCTTATCAGTGAGAACATGTGGCATTTGGATTTCTGTTCCTGTGTTGTTTCACTTAAGATTTATGGCCTCCAGCTCCAACCATGTTGCTGCAAAGGATATTATTTATCTCTTTCTAGAGCTGTGTAGTAAGTATTCCATGGTATATATGTACCACATTTTCTTTATCCAGCCTACCTTTGGTGGGCATTTAAGTTGCTTCCATCTTTTTCCTATTGCAAAGAGTGCTGTGATGAGCATATGCATCCATGTGTCTTTGTGGTAGAATGATTTATATTATTTTGGGTATATACCCAGGTGGGATTGCTGGGTTGAATGGTAATCCTGTTTTAAATTGTTTAAGAAGTTGCCAAACTGCTTTCCATAATGGCTGAACTAATTTTCATTCGCACCAGCAGTATATGAGCATTCCCTTTTCTCTACAACCTAGCCAGCATCTGTTATTTTTTGACTCTTTTAAAAATGGCCATTCTTACTGGTGGGAGAAGGTATCATTTTGTGAATTTTATTTTCATTTCTTTAATGATGAGTGATATTAAGCATTTTTATTAATTAGCAACTTTGTACTTCTTGGCCACATGTTTGTCTTCTTTGAAAAGTGTCTGTTTACCCACTTTTTAATGGCAATATTTCTTTTTTGCTTATAAATTTGTTTAAGTACTGTATAGATTCTGGATATTAGACTTTTGTTGTATGCACAGTTTGGAAATATTTTACCATATTCTGTAGATTTTCTGTTTACTCTGTTGAGACTCTTTTGTGCTGTGCAGAAGCTCTTTAGTTTGATTAGGTCCCACTTGTCAAATTTTTACATTGCAACTGCTATTGGCATCATCATCATGAAATCTTCGCCAGGGCCTCTATCTAGAATGGTATTTCCTAGGTTTTCTTTTAGAGTTTTTGTAGTTTTAGGTTTTGCACTTAAGTCTTTAGTCCATTAAGTTGATTTTTTATCAACTCAGTGGATTAAAGACTTAAATGTAAAGCTGTAACTGTACATATAAAACTATAAATGTAACAATGTAGTGATGTAAGAAAAGGGTCCAAAATGGAATCAGTAATAACAAGACTGCCAACAAAAATAAGTCCCAGACCAGGCAGATTCACAGTCGGATATTATCAGATGTATAAAGAAGAGCTAGTACCACTATTACTGTAACTATTCCAAAAAAAATGAGCAGGAGGGACTCTTCCCTAACTCATTCTAAGAGGCCAATATCATCCTGATTCCAAAACCTAGCAGACACACAACAAAAAAAGAAAGCTCTAGGCCCATAATTTTGATGAACATAGATGCAAAAATCCTCAACAAAATACTAGCAAACTGAATCCAGCAGTGTATCAGAACGTTAATTCACCACCATAATCAAAATGGCTTTATCCCTAAGATGCAAGGTTGGTTTAACATATGCAAATCAATAAATGTGATTTAACATATGCAAATCAATACATGTGATTTAACATATGCAAATCAATACATGTAATTCCTTAAACAGAACTAAAATAAAAGCTACATGATTTCTCAATAGATGAAGAAAAAGCATTTCATAAAATTCAACACTCCTTCATGTTAAAAACACTCAACAAACTAGGCTTTGAAGGAACATACTTCAAAATAATAAGAGCCATTTATCACAAACCCACAGCTAATATCATTCTGAATGGGCAAAAGCTGGAAGCATTCCCCTTGAAAACCAGCACGAGACAAAGATGTCCTCTCTCACCACTGCTATTCAATATAACACAGGAATTCCTGGACAAAGCAATCAGGCAAGAGAAATAAATAAAAGGCATCCAAATAGGAAGAGAGGGATTATCTCAAATTATCCCTGTTTGCAAATTATATGATTTTATAACTAGAAAACCCTATCCCCTCTGACTAAAATATCCTTGATCTGACAACTTCAACAAAGTTTTACAAAATTGATGAATAAAAATAAGTAGCGTTCCTGACCACCAACAAAATCCAAGCTGAGAGCCAAATCAGGAATGTATTCCCATTCAAAATAGCAACAAAGAGAATAAAATACCTAGGAATAGAGCTAACCAGCAAGGTCAAAGATCTTAATGATAAGAATTACAAAACACTGCTCAAAGAAATTGGAGTTTACATAAACAAATAAAAAAAAGTTCCATGCTCATAGACAGGAAGAGATTCAGTTTCAATATTTTGCTTATGACTAGCCAGTTATCCCAGCACATATATTATCCATGGTCATGGACAGGAAGAATCAATATTTTTAGAATGACCATACTGCCCAAAGTACTTTAAAGATTCAATGCTATTCTTATCAAATGACCAATGATTTTTTTTACAGAATTAGTCAAACGTATTTTACAATTCATATGGAACCAAAAAAAGATCCAAATAGCTAAGGCAATCATAAGCAAAAATAACAAAGTTGGAGGCATGACGTTACCTGACTTCAATGTATACTACAAGGCTACAGTAACTAAAACAGCATGGTACCAGTACCAAAACAGACACATAGACCAATGGAACAGAATAGGGAGCCTAGAAATAATGTGGCACACCTACAAACATCTGATCTTTAAGAGATTCAACAAATACAAACTATGGGAAAAGGACTGTTTATTCAGTACTCAGTACATGGTGCTGGGATAACTGGTTAGCCATAAGCAGAATATTAAAACTGAACCCCTTCATTATCTTTAAATAAATATGGTTATTAATTATCATATAGAAAACTAATATAAATTTTAATAATTAGTGCAAAATCCTTTTTGTGAGGCAATTTGAAACCAGTTTATTTACCTAAATTTTATATGAAATCTCGAGGAATCCTGAATAGCCAAAGTAATCTTGCAAAAGAACAACCTCGGAAGTCTAACAATTCTTAATTTCAAAATGTGTTACAAAGCTACGGTAATCAAAACTATATAGCACTGGCATAAAAACAGAATTGTATAACAATGGAATAGAATAGAGAGCCCATATATAAAATCTTGCATATATAAAACAATTTTTGACAAGGGTGCTAAAATCATTGAATGAAGAAAGATCAGTCTTATCTAAAAATAGTGCTGAAATAATACAGGTGGAAGCTTTCCTTATTCCATATACAAAAATTAATTCATAATGCATTAAAAACCTAAACATAAGGACTAAATTGATAAAAGTCTAAGAAGAAATCATAGGAAAAAAGTTTTATGACATTGGAATTAGCATTAATTTCTTGGTTCTGACACCAAAAACAAGACAAAGAGTAAAAATAAAGAAATTGAACCACATCAAAATAAAGACAAAAATATAAAAATACCTGTGCATCTAAAACACAATCAACAGACTGAAAAGACAACTATGGAATGGGAGAAAACGTTTGCAAACTATATATTCAGTTAGAAATAGCCAAATAACTTGAATAGAACCTTTTGCTTAGGCAATATACAAATGCCTAACTACCAGAAGACAAAATGTTAAACATCACTAATCATTAGGGAAATGCAAATTAACACCAAAAAGAGATACTACCTCACAGCCATCAGGAAGGCTAAAATCAAAAATAAACAAAACAAAACAAAATAGGAAACAAATATTTGGGAAGATGTGGAAAAATTAGAATTCTTTTTCATTGTTGGTAGAAATGCAAAATTGTGCAGCCACCGTGGAAAACAGTATCGCAGTGTCTAAAATCATTAAAAATAGAGTTAGCATATGACCCAGCAATTGACTTCTGGATATATATTCAAAAGAGTTGTAAGGAAGGTCTTAAATGCATAGTTGCAAAACCATGTTCATAGCAGCATTATTTGCAATATGATCTCAAATGTTCTTTGACAGATGAATTGATGAGCAATATGTGACATATGCATACAATGGGATAATATTTAGCCTTAAATAGAAAGAGAATTATAATAATACATGTTATAACATAGATGAACCTTGAGGGCATTTTGCTAAGTAAAGTAAGCTAGTCACACAAAAACAAATGCCATGATTCCACTTACACGAAGTATCTACAGTAATCAAAGTCATGAAAATGAAAAATAGAATGGGGATATGGCTGGAGGAGAAATGGGGAGTTGTTTTCTAATAGGTATAGAGTTTTCGTTTTGTAAGATTAAAAAGTTCTGGATGTTGATTCACAATCACATAAAAACAGTTAACACTACTAAATCACACATTTAAAAGTGCTTAAGATAGTACATTTATTTTATGTGCATTTGTATTAGTCCATTTTTATATCCCTATGAAGAAATGCCTGAGGCTGGGTAATTTATAAAGAAAAAGAGGTTTAATGGACGCACAGTTCCACATGGCTAGGGAGGCCTCACACTCATGGCAGAAGGTGAAGGAGGAAGAAAGACATGTCCTACATGGTGGCAGGCAAGAGAGCATGTGTAGGATAATTGGCCTTTATAAAACCATCAGATCTCATGAGACCTATTCACTATCTTGAGAACATCACAGGAAAAACCCACCCCCATGCTTCAATTACCAACCTCTGGGTCCCTCCAGGAGGTCCCCAAACCTCCACATGGAGATTATGGGAGCTATAATTCAAGATGAGATTTGGGTGAGGATGCAACCAAACCATATCATTCTAGGCCTTCCCAGATCTCATGTCTTCATATTTCAAAACACAATCATACCTTTTCAACTATCCTCCAGAGTGTTTTACCACATTTCAGCATTAACTCAAAAGTCCACAATTCAACGTCTCATCTGAGACAAGGCAAGTCCCTTCCACCTATGAGCCTGTAAAACGAAAAGTACATTAGTTACTTCCTAGATACAATGGGGGTAAAGGCAGTGGGTAAATACACCCATTCCAAATGGCAGAAATTGTCCAGAACAAAGGGGCTACAGGCCCCATGCAAGTCTTAAATCCAACAGGGCTCTTATTAAACCTTAAAGTTTTAAAATAATCATCTCCTTTGACTTCATATCTCACATCCAGATCATGCTGATGCAAGAGATGGGCTCCCAAAGCCTTAGGCCGCTCCACCCCTATGGCTTTGCAGGGTACAAGTCCCTTCCTGGCTGCTTTCATGGGCTGACGTTGAGTGTTTGAGGCTTTTCCAGGGGTACAATGCAAATTGTTGGTAGATCAATCATTCTGGGGTCCAGAGGACAGTGGCCCTCTGCTCACAGACCCACCAGGTAGTGCCCCAGTGGGGACTCTGTGTGAGGGTTCACACTCCGCATTTCCCTTTCACATTGCCCTAGCAGAGGTTCTCCATAATGGCCCTGCCCCTGCAGCAAACTTCTGCTTTGACATCCAGGCATTTCCATACATCCTCTGAAATCTAGGTGGAGATTCCTAAACCTCACTTCTTGACTTCTGTGTACCTGTAGGCTCACAGGCTCAATACTACATGGAAACTACTAGAGGCTTGAGTCTCACACCCTCTTAAGCCATGGCCTGAACTGTACCTTGACCCTTTTAGCCATGGCTAGAACAGTTGGGATTCTGGACACCATGTCCCAAGGCTGCACGCAGCAGGGGGGCCCTTGGCATGGCCCATGAAACTATTTTTTCCTCCTAAGCCACTGTGCCTGTGATTGGAGGGACTGCTGTGAAACTCTTTGACATATCCTGAAGACATTTTCCCCATTTTCTTGGTAATTAATATTTGCCTCCTTGTTACTTATGCAAATTTCTGCAGCAGGCTTGAATTTCTCCCCAGAAAAGAGGATTTTCTTTGTTATTACATTGTCAGTCTGCAAATTTTCCAAACTTTATGCTCTGCTTCCTCTTGAAAACTTTGCTGCTTAGAAATTTCTTCCAACAGATACTCTAAATCATCTCTCTCAATTTCAAAATTCCACATATCTCAAGGGCAGATCAAAATGCCACAAGTCTCTTTGCTAAAGCATAACAACAGTCACCTTTGCTCCAGGCCCTAACATGTTCCTCATCTGAGACCATCTCAGCCTGGACTTTACTGTCAGGATTTTGATCAAGGCCATTCAATAAATCCACAGGCAGTTCCAAACTTTCCCACACTCTTCTATCTTTGGGTGAGTCCTCCAAATGTTTCTAACCCCCAATCAGTTCCAAACTTGGTTTCACATTTTCAGGTATCTTTACATCAGCACCCCATTCTCTGCAGTACCAATTTACTTTACTAGTTCATTTTTATACTGTCATAAAGAAGTACCCGAGACTGGGCAATTTACATAAAAAAAAGAAAGAGAGAGAAAGAGATTTAATGGACTCACAGTTCCACATGGCTAGGGAGATCTCACAATCGTGGCAGAAGGAGAAGGAGGAACAACGGCATGCCTTACATGGCAGCAGGCAAGAGAGCATGTGCAGGGGGACTGCCATTTATAAAACCATCAGATTTTGTGAGACTTATTCACTATCATGAGAACAGCATGAGAAAAACCCACCCTCATGATTCAATTACTTGCCATGGGTCCCTCTCACAACATGTGGGGATTATGGGAGCTACAACTCAAGATGAGATTTGAGTGGAGATGAGTCAAACCATTTTATCACAATTAAAAATGCAAAGTAAAAAGAGAGTCCATATTATTATAAAAGAAACCTATATATTCATAAATCAAATTTCAAATACTCTTTAAATCAATTTTAAAGCTTTTATTTTATTATGAAACCAAAAATGTCCTTCTTGTAGCTAGTGAACAAGGACATTACTCAGCTACACCTCTCAATTGCAGTTGCAGTTTTAGTGAGAAAAATTTATTACAGAGACAACACTTTTAAAATGAAATGAATATAAAGAGTTTTAATTTTTTCTTTTATTCATATGGAATTTCTTTATTGATATTCTGGATACAGTAAATTAGTAAACAAATATTCAGCTTCCCAAGAGACAGGAGAAGAGCCTGGAAAGTGAAGGAGAAGAAAATAAAAAGGTAAAAAGAAGTATTATTGAGGTAGCTTTAGAAAAATGTGAAATAGATATTCTAAAAGGATTATTATCTTTCCTCTAAAGAGTGGAGAAGGTTCCAATGTAGAAAAGCTCATTTAGAACCCTGAATCCCATACTTATAAGTTCCCTAAGTATGGAAATCAAGAATGAAGGTCCTTATGAGTTAAACAAAGTAATCACTTTTTAAAGCACACATGAGAGATAATATATATACCATCATGAAGGCTTCTTTCTCATGTGTCATGAGGTGGCTCTCAAATAGCATGGAATTAAGACCCAATGCTTGCTGATATGTGTAGAAGAGAGAAGATTTAACATGACTTTTCTCTTTGTGTTTTTATATTTCCTTCAAAGCTTTTACCAGATAAAAAGCCTTGCAATCAATTTGTTTCCATTTCTTTATTCCTCAGATTCAGTTAAACACCAAGTTCTGATGCTTCTATTTTTGTTATTTTATTTTTATTTTTTTAAAAAATGTATTTTTTGTTTTAATTAGCTTTATGTAAAGGGGA
>NW_012114644.1:2060780-2072391 GCF_000951035.1 Colobus angolensis palliatus
ATTTTAAGTTAATTTTTGTATATTATATAGGACAAGGGCTCAATTTCATTCTTTTCCATGTGGATATCCAGTTCTCCTAGCAGTATTCATTGGAAAGACTTTCCTTTCCCAATTGGTCTCATATAAAGAAAATCCTAACACTCCACAAAATTAAGCTTTGTAAAATTGCAGAATATAAAATTTACATACAAAATTCACATACAAAAATCTGTTGTGTTCCTATACATTAACAATGAACTATAAAAAATAAATTAAGAAAACAATGCCATCACAATGGCATCAAAAACGTAATACTTACAAATAAATTTAACCAAAGAGGCAAAAGATATTTGTACTGAAAGCTATAAGGTATTGATGAGGTAAACTAAAGGATACACAAATAAATGGAAAGATAGCTTATGTTCATGAACTGGAAGAATTAACATGGTTACAATGTCTGTACTATCCAAAGTGATCTACTGATTCAATACAATTCCTATCTAAATTCCAATGATGTTTTTCCACATAAATAAAAAAAAAAGAACTAAAATTCATATGGAATCACAGCAAATAGTCAAAGTAATTTTAAGAAAAAAAGAAAAAATATGGAGACATCACACTTCCTGGTTTCACACTATATTACAAAACTATAGTAATTAAAAAGTATATTACTGTCATGAAAGGTAGACACATAGACCAATGGAACAGAAGAGCGAACCCAGAAATAAACCCGTATATATATAATCAACTATTCTTTGACAAGGAATCTAATATATTTTAATTTAAAATTTTGGTATTGATCATTGGCATTTAATAGATTTACAGTTGTGTTACTTTAAAAAAATGCTGCTTAAGTATTCTTCAGGTACACATGTGTAGCAAATATAAAATTTCTGGGTATTAAGGGACAAGCAAGTTTTACTTTCTTAGATGACATATTGAGTTTTAGCAGACACATTTTAAAGAAAGCGTCAGTCAATGGTTAATATAGATATATATATATATAAGTTTAAAAGTCCTCCAGGTAGGAAGTATAGTATGTATTAAGACTCTGAGTAGAGTTATGTCTGAAATACTGATCATGGCCAGAAAGGTTGACAATAAAGCCATGCAGAAGATGTAAGATAAACAGTATAAGTCATTACATGCTTACTAGGGATTTTAAATATTTTACTTCAGTCACTGAGGAGTTACTGATTTAATAATCATCTAAAACTCAAATCATTGCTTGATTGAATTTTTTTTAATATCACTAAACTCTTATATGGAGATGTGAATGGGAAATATAGTAGACATGTATTTAACAATTAAGTGTAAGGTGGTGTAAACAAGGAATGCTTTTTAAAAATTATATTTTGGCAGTATAGACAGAAAATGATGGACAAGTATAAGTGATTTTAAGGGTAAGTAATGCAATTATGTAAGAGTTGAGAGAGAGGTGAAGGGAGTTGTTAATATTTGTAAGTTTTCTGACAGAAGCAAATAAATGCATGCTGGCTGAATTTGCTGAAATAGGGAATATTGATTGAAAGGGGTAAGTTGAGCAAGTGGCACTGTGTTAATGATTTGACATCAGTTTTGAACATGGCATGTTGAGGTCCACTGGTTCATCTAAATTGAGATTTTGAGTATGCAACTAGGTATACGAATCTAAAACTAAGAGGACAGGACAAGACTGAAAAATATGTATGTAAACACATATGATTTCTATTCCACACCCTAAGAATAAAAGCAATAACCTAGATAAATGGTATAGGTGCATAAGAAAAGTATGGCCAGAAAACAAATTTGTGGTCTTCTATTACTTGAGGATTGACTTGCCAAACAAGGGTTGACAAGAAAGATATGTAAGGAACATCAAGAAAGGTAAGAGGATGCCATGAGGAGCCTGTTATTCTTCTAGACTAGGGAAGAATGTGTTTAAAGATGAGTAGCCAGCTATACTAAATGCTGCTTTGCAGTCCAGTACATTAGAGAGTGAGGTCTATCCATTAGACTTAGTGGTACAGACATTATTGGCTGTTTTCCTTGAGAGCATTATTTATAATATAAAGATAAGCTTGATAAGCAAGCCTCTGATCCCTCTGCATGAGGCCCTAATCGTGTCTAAATAAAAGGTTCAGGGTATTTTAGACACAAACATCAGAAGCAACTCAGAATATCAAATACATTCCACTTAAAAACAAGTATATTCTTTCAAAACAAATGAACCTCCACCACCACTACCACCACCACAATAACAAAACACCCCTGGCCTTTTATTTGTTTCCAGTGTTTCAAAGAAAAACTTCAATTTGTACGTATGCAAAAACAACAAGAACCCCAAACTAGGACTAACTAGAAAAAAAAGATTTCAAATCGGAATATTTACCAGAAATCATTATGACGTCTAACTTGCCTAATAGTGTTATCCATTTTCACAAACTCTATTTCCAGCAGAATTCATAAGGAATTGGTGCAAGCTGATGATAAAGGTCTCTTTCAGGAGGTTAGACTGTGTTGGATGATGCATAAAGGAATCATTTCAATAAAAATAGGTAAACAATTTGGAATATATTATTCTTCTGTTATCCCTGGGGCATCGTTTTAGTAGATGATTACAACCAAATGAATATTATCTTATAATTTTCTCATGAGCAGCAGAAGCTTTTATGTTAGCTCCAGATTGCTATTTATTCTCTAATGATATTTTACAGAATCCTATCAGTTTGGAGGAAAAGCTCAGGGGATCTTCAATGATAGCTAGGGGGTTCTTTTTGTTTTCTTTTTTCTTCACATTTGCATATCTAAAATGCAAATATTTAATAGAATTGGTTAAGGAGTTGTTATTTTCTGGTAGTAAGTGGAAAAATGGGGTTTAGGACATCAGGTCCCTCTCTTGCCTCTCTACAGTTTCAAGAAGAACTTGTCTTTGAATTATTTTTTGCCACCATCTCACCCAAAGAAAGCAGGCTGCTTTCTTGCAGCACAGAGTTTACATGGCATTCTGTCATTTGAAATATCTTTAGACTAATTTTTACAAATTATTCCTATTTAAAAATACCCGAGGCAACGTTTCTACAAAAGTTATTCATTTTTTCAAAGCCAGAAAAAGTCTTACTCTGTTGTTTTACGTGTACTAAATGAAATTTCAATTCCGTATGTAAGTTGTTCTTACAATTTCACTGATAGCTCTCGTCCCTTCTCCTGAAATCAAATTATTTTTTGTAGTTTTACTTGTTTGCTTTATTTTATTTTTGGTATATTCTCCCATAACACCTTTTCCATTTGGGTCTCCATATCACTAGACTAACAGATGCAATTTTTCATGCTTCTTTGTGTTCTTACTATCCTTTCACTACATCCATTCCTAACCAAAACTCTTCAGCACACAAGAACTTTGTTTGTCACTAATTATTGTGTTATATTTGCTTGAGTACTTAAAAATGTAAAAAATAATTAGAAGTATAATTTTAGTTTTCATTAGATGTAGAGAGATATAATGAGATATACATAATGAGATATACAAATATAGATACAGTGATATATATAATAATAATACACACACATGCACGCACAGAGGGTAGTTCCCCTTTATCCATAGTTTTGCCTTCCTTAGTACCAGTTACCTGTCAAATAAACTATTCATAAGTTTAAAATTGTGTGTCATTCTGTGTATTGTTATAGTTGTTCTATTTTATTGTTAGTTATCCTTGTTAATCTCTAACTGTGCCTAAATGCTAAATTAAGCCATAGGGGAAGTAAACGTAGTATATACAGTGTTTGGCACTAACTGCAGTTTCAAGCATTCATTAAGGGTCTTAAAAGATATCCGTCTTGAACAAAAGGGACTGTGTATACAGCAGAAAGCATTTCACATACTCTTATTCTTATCTGTTTTCTTTTCCGTATCTCTCCCAAAAAGGAGAGATACGCATCTTTTCTCTCTCTAAGATGCTTACTCCTATTGTATTATACTCCCATTTTCTTATTCTCCTTTGGAATTTCTCAATCCAATTTATTCTGTGTCCAAAAATATAGTTTACTATTATAATTTCCTTGGAGTTATTTTTATAATAAGATGTTTATGAAACCAAGAGGATTTGATTTCAAGAACTTTCTCTGACACTACACAAATTTGGGTAAGTCCCTATCTGTACTCCAGATTAACAAAATGAAACTAATAGTGTCCCTGTAGGGCATTACTTACATGAGTAAATTAAATTGATTCATAATTGATATTTGATAAATTATTATTAAATTTAAACCTGACAGATTTCATATTTCAGATTTCTCTCTTTCATGTTACTTCAAGACTTCATTATAGGTATTAGGTAATGTAATTCTACTTGTAATAGGAATATGGAGATTTTGTTTGTAGAGTTTCAATTAATCAAATGTTATTTAACAAAGTTCATTTATTTTTTAAACTCAAAATGAACAATATAGATTTCATTCCCATAAAAGTGACTTAAATATATTTTATGAGCAAGTAGCCCAGCTCTTCCATTTTCAAACTACTGCCAACATTTTGTTGATGGCACTCAATTCTGTATGATACATAGATATTGTAAGATGTAAGTATAGCTGCCATAGAATGTGAGAAATGAAGCTTCTTCTGTTAGTTGCTATCCATAATGCATGTTGACATGACACATTTTACTCTCAGTGTGGATATGATTGGACATTAGTACTAACTTATTTAGTATTATGTTGTGGTATGTTTAGAAGTGGAGGCTGCCTCAGCATCCAAGAATTTATGCAAAATATAAAAAACTAAAATAGAATATTTATTCTATACTACTGCATAGAGCGACGCATGTGTTTTATCTAAACCAAGTGTAATGTCACTTACCTGTTATTTTTTAATCCAAAGTCATACATCTATTTTTAAATTTTTGATTTACTTTTAAAATGAGCTCAATAGTCAGAGGCTATGCTTCTCCAAAATCTACTTAATTTTTCAAGATGAGAGAGATCTCTACTAAAATGGCCTGTTATGGTTTTCTTTTAACAAATTTTGGTCTTGACAAACAATCTCACAATAGAGAAAACTTTGTTTTAAAAATGAACAAAATGTGTATCTAATAAATGTATCCAGTAAATTTACCACGCTTAACATAGTTATAGTAATCTTTTTATTTTGTGCATTTTAATCAGGATTTAGTTGAATTGCAAGCTATTTAACAGACTGCACACCACCAATTCTTAGTGGCAACACAGCTGGATTCATTTTTCAGGATGAAAGATCATCCACTATAAACTTGCACTGCTGGTGAGACTGAAAAATGCTCAGATGTAAGCTATAAATTGGCTAAAAGGGTAGACATTTCCTTGGCAACCCCTGTGTGGTATATTAAGCAAAACTGAAACATTTAATTTTAATTAGAATATTGAATTAGATTCTAAGTCAAATCTAGGACATAGTTACAAAGGGAGCTGTCTCATTGTAGTCAAAAGTGTTCGAATGAATGTGCTGCACCCCAAATAGAACATTTAGAGAATTTCAACTAGAAAGCTATGATGGAAAGTGAATGATAAGAGATTCTAAAAATTGCCCATGGGAAGAAAAATATGAAGGATTAAAACACTTCAAAAATAATATAAGTGGATGTTTAGACAATAATTTTCCATGTAAATCCAATAATAGAACAAGTTTTAACGTTGGTTTTTAAATAGTTTTTTGTAACGAGCCTAAATAATATAATCTATAGTATAGTTATTATCCTTGATTTGATAATCCTGCCTTAAGTACACATGAGAATCTAATTGATTGCATTGGACAGCTCTTGTAATCCTTTCAAGTACTTTCATTCACACTACCTGCTTCTGCCAGTCTTGCAGCTTCTACCAGCTTCAGAGCAACCTAACAGTTATTTGCATTTGGCCCACAATCACATAGCTTTTGTTTCCTTCTCTTGTGCTTCCTCGAGATAGAGAAGTGAGATGCCCGGGAGAATCAATTCAAGATTAAAATATGGACAATTTAGAAGTTCACAGCTACCTCTGAGACCCCATAAATAATAATGAATGGAAGTCAGTGGGTACTGTCATTCAAAGAATGATGTACTGGTCCTGGATCAGTTGGCAGTCACCATAAAGGATTCTTAAACTAATTTTCCATCTGTTCTTCTTTGATATCTTCTGTTATTCACTACTGCTTTCTAAAATATTTCCCAAGTAAACAACTTCCATCTAAGCCTATGTCTTATGATGAATTTTCAGAGATCCCAGGCTGAAACATATTTCAGAGAATAAGCAAAGACTTAAAAGAAATTGTTAAATTTATAATCACCATAACAATTAGTGCTACCTTTTAATGTTTAGGCAATGAGTATATTCTCTTCTGATATTCAATCTTTTACATTTATCAAATTTATCTGTAAATATCCAGTGATTGTTTTGTGCATTGAGAGTAGTCAGTTTCATCAGATTAGGGTAATTTATGTTCTTGAGCGAGTCATTGCAAATCAAAGATATTTAGCAAGGTTGAATTTTCACAAATTCAATGTAGTAACTTAGGTATGCTGCAAAAAATCCCTTTGATTGATAAAGAAGAAAGGTACTCGAGATAGTCATGGAATCTCCCAGTTGTATTGTACTATTTCCAAAATGAGAGTCTGCCCCTTCTGGTTGAACTGACTGTGTTTACTGTGGTTGTGCTCATGATCGTTGTGGGAGTCAGTCAGTGATCCTCCTGAGGCAGCCACTGAGGTTCCTTGGTATATAGTTTTAATTTGGTGTATTTCGTTTGTAGTGTTTATTGAAGAATGACAATGCTTAAGGCATTGCAACATACACTGTTTTAAATTTGTATAACAATGATTTTTGGGAGATGATTCTTATATTTGAGTAATATAAAGAAAACAGGAAATAATGTAAATATTTCACATTGGTAGAAAGCCACTGATTGAGATTCAAACACATGTTTACCACTTCAGACCCAAGATATCGTCCCTTTTCCTTTGATCTGACATCAGCTGGCTGCTGTTCATTTCTAAGATACTCAAATTTTTCCAGAGCAATGTATTCTTTTGTAAGTTGGAATTCTGGTTCATAGTTTTCTTTCGCAAATTAGTGATGGAAAAATACCTTATTCTGGCTCAACCAAGTGTGTAGGACTCATGATTTGTTGTTACGGTTCACCTGGTACTTTTTACCATTGGTAACATTTAATAGATACATAACAGTAGTAACGGTGCCCTATGTTTCCTGTACATAAATACTCATAAACTTTTTCCAGTCATTACTATCAACCTTATAAATAATTGTAATTTCAAATGACAGTAATGTCATGAAATGTTCTTCGCTTTTACATGTAGAGATAGTTGTGATCCCACTTGCATATCAAGCTCGTTAAGTTATTCGGGATTCCAATATTTTCTTCCCAATCAACTTCCTTGTCAACTGTTCCACCTGTCCTTTCATGTGAACTAACTTTTCTCACATTATTGGTGCTCAAGGGGACACTATTCACTTAAACCTGATGAAAACGGCATCCTGTATTTGGGCAACATAGCCCATGAATTCTATGGGGTTTGGTATTTTCTTCTGGAAAAATCGTGTATCAGTTGGTGATTCTGGTCTGTATTAGTTTGTTCTCACATTACTATAAAGAAATACTTGAGATTAATTAATTTATAAAGAAAAGAGGTTTAATTGGCTCACGGTTTTGCAGGCTGTAGGGCAGCTTTTGCTTCTGGGAAGGCCTCAAGGAGCTTTTACACATGGCAGAAGGCAAAGCAGGAGCAAGCACATCACATGGCAGGAGCAGAAGCAAAAGAGGAAGGGGAGAGGTGCCACAAACTTGTGAGAACTCACTATCACAAGAAGAGCACCAAGGGGATGAAGCTAAACTATTCATGAGAAATCGCCTCCAGGATCCAATCACCTCTCACCAGGCCCAGTCTCCAACACTAGGGATTGCAATTCAGTGAGAGATTTGATGGGGACACATATCCAAGCCATATCATACATAACTACATACTCATTGATAATATCAACTTTCTGAAGAGGGAATTACAATGAGGCCCTTAAAGTTTTATTTCAGACTCATCCAATTTGCATTATATTTAGCAATATGTTTATAAAATGATAAACATATGGATGGTAACTTTGTTAGCTTACAGTTCTTATTTTGTATCATTTATACATTTGTGGAAGATATAATATAGCAGAATAAATAAGTTCATTCACAATGTAATTTACTCAAAGAAGTTTGTCTTCAGGCATAATTTATTGTCACTGTTTACTAGACTGTCTAGGAATTTCTGTCAGTTTTTAGACAGAATGTAGTATTCAGTAGCGTTTTCTTTCTTGGGACCAACCTGAACTACATGCAGACTTCAGATCACAAGCCATTACATCAATATTGTTTTAGCACTTGACATCCAGAAGTCAAACTGGAAAGATGGTGGCATAAAACAATAGTTAATGCCTGTACAGAAATTCCCAGTGAGGAACAGAACAAATAAAATCAAGAGTAGAAGCATTAATAAAAAATTATGACAAATTTAAAGAATATTTAAAGAATATATGGAAGTATACTGCTAGGTAGAGATTATCAAAAACTTTTTGGGGGGATCCCTTTTGTCATCGACAGCGATGGAAACTAATCTTTATTCTGGTTGTGACAAGAAAATGAATGGAGGGCAATCTTGAGAATTACACTTAAAAGAACAAAGGCCGGCAAATGTGATGATATAAGAAAGATTTTGGCACCTGCCATCTAGCCATGTTACCTAATACAATCAAATAGCATACTGATGCATTAGGGATGGAGCAAGAAATGATAAAATATAGTTGCAATATATTTTTTCTACCTCTTAACTAAAATATTGCTTAGTGAGTATATAAGAGACATGGAGACGAGATCCATTTACTTGAAAATAACTATTGTCATTGAAGTTTTCTAGAACCCAAATTCTCTCCAACGAAGATGATTTTCCCCTAATCGGGAAGCAGAGAACCTCTCTGAAAATTAGCAAAGATCATGAGACCACCTCTGTAAGCGAAAACTACATCAGTGTGAATAAAAGTCACCACAACGTGTACCAGAAAGAAAACTATTTCAAACAAAAACTCTTGAGATATAATGGTAGTTCATAACAGGCTAATTTAAAAATTAGAAAACTCTTTGAGGAGAAAATACTCAGCTACCAATTTGCCAACATGATACACTTTGGCCAAATTTTTGAGCCCCAATCATTTCATTTCTGCACTTGTGAAAGTATATATTGGATTAACTGAATTATATTTTCACCTCTGTAAGATTCAGTTTTCTTACAGGTAATCAAAAAAAATGATAGTACTTAATTTACAGGCTTGTTGGGATTAATCCATGTGTTAATGTATGTAACGCAGTCAGAACAAGATTAGGCATACAGTAAGCACTTTATAAATGAAGTATACACAGGCATATGACCAAAGATATTTATCAGTGTCAATGAGAAAAACTAATAGAAGTATAACTGTGATAAAATAATAAATGAATTACTTGTATCTTACATGTATATGTTGTAATAATGTGCAGTAGTTTAGAAAGATATTTATTTAATTTATTGACATAAAAATATGTCCCTTTTAAACTTTTAAGTGGATGAAATTAGTCAAAAAGTATTATAAAGTTTTCTATCATTCTAAACATATACCTATACATTTGTATGTATGTATGCATGCATGCATATATATACACATTATATGACGTTTTGAAGAGTGCATGAGAATATTTGATTCTTTTTTCTTAGTTGGTATATAACTCAGACTTCTTTATATCTTGAATTGTGTGTGTGTGTATATTTGCAATGAGCATGTGTTCTCCTTTAAATTACAAGAAAGCTACTTGGGTTTAATTTAAATTAAATTAATAATAAAAATAACATTCTTGTCTAAAAATTGGCACAGATATACAAACTAGAGTGATTAAAAGTAGTCTATAAAACAGTGCATGAAGATTAAATTTCCATTATTTACTAGGATAGCATCTCATTAAGAAAACTTTTTCGTCATACAATAAAGCATTCTGGTAACAAGTGAATATGGAGGGAAAATGTACATTCACTGCCAAACTGTTCAGACAAAGCTGGAGAATTAACATTTAGTAAAAACAAAAAAAGTCCAGTCAGAAAACCAGGTTACTAGCAGGCTTATTGCACAAGAGCAGAGTCCAAACTTCTATAGCCTTGGCATGTAAAGCATTTCAGATGCTAAGATGACAGAACTGCTCATAAAACCATCTGCTATTTCCTGATCCATCTGTTGGTCAGCATAGAGCCATCTGAACTCAAAAAATTCTTTGGTCTCAGAAATAGCACAATTGCCATTTTTTTTTCAGTTGGAAAACAACAGTAGTGACTTTCAGAACAGTATTTTATTACAGTAGACCACAAAATACTCCTACTATTTTGGCTACAAACGCTTACAATTTCTACTCTTACACATGACTTATAATTAAGAAAATCTAGCATTGTATTATGACTATAAATATAAACATATGTATACAGATATTAAGTTAAAATATTAGATATAGGTTAATTAACAGTAAATATTTCACAAATATATTTCACAAAGAAAGATACAAAAAGGCCCAATAAGCACATAAAACAGCAAACATTATAGACTGTTAAAATCCAAATTAAAGCCATATTGAGAAAGATACTCATAGAATGGCAAAAATAAATATAAATACTAACAACATCAATGGTTTTCAAAGACAGACAGCAAATGGAAATATAAAACATTGCTCTTGGAGATATAAAATGGTATAACAACTATAAAAATAATTTTGCAATCCCCTAAAAAATTAAACATTCACCTACTGTATTATTCATCGATTTTATTCCTAAAAAATTAAGTCCACACAAAGACTTGTAATGAATACTCGTGGTAGTTATACATAATCTGAAAAAAACTTGGGAAGAAAGCAGCATTCAAAAGTAGATGTATAGATAAATTGCAGTGTGTTTACACAATTGACTACTATTCAATAATAAAATGAGGAAGACTACATAAAATGCAGTAGCATTTTGTGGATTGAAAGAAACCAGGCATAGAAAAGTATGGATTGCCAAATTTCATTTATACAAAATTTAAAAACAGTCAAAACTAATCTGTGGTAATACAATACATATATGAAGAGAGGTTGACTGTGGTGGTGGGTGGGTGGGGAGGTACCATAAGAGTGGGAATTGACTAAAAGGAGGCATGAGAACTTTCTCAAGTGATAGAATTGTTTTAGATAGTGATTACAGTAGTGGCTACATTGGTGTGTTTGTTTGCCAAAATATATCTAGTTGTATAATTAAGAACTGCATATTTTACTGTATAAAACTTAACAAAATTTTTTAAAGTTCCTATTTTGATCACTCTAGATACCACCTAAAACGAAAAGACTCCTATGCACAAATTAAAACAAAAAAGTGATCTCTTCTATTGCTATAGAATGAAAACACACCAAGGAACATACGTTGGTTAGGGGAAATAATGTTAGTTAATGTACCCCAAACCCATAATTTCACTGATGTAATGAAAGTTTATTTCTCATCCATATAACATAAAAAAATATAGCCAGATGTCTCTCCTAAGGATTTTGATTCCAAGCTCAGTCTTAGTTATCTTGACTCATCTCCTTTTATCTTGTAGCTCTGGTATCTGA
>NW_012114644.1:2076961-2077314 GCF_000951035.1 Colobus angolensis palliatus
TACATTACCGAGTAGAAATTCTTAAATGTTTAACTAATGTCTGTACCAATAATTATTATAGATAGTGATTGAGATAACAATCTGAACTGAAGCCTCTTTATTAAAATTAACATGCTGGTGCTCAGAATGTGAAGAATATTTGTAACATTTTTCCACTGCGCATATATATATATATATATGTTGTGATAAATGATAAGACGTCACAAATAATTTGTTGCTAGTGTTCATTGAATCACTATAAAGACTAAATATTTTAAGTAAGCATATTCCATTTGTCACAATTTTGTTGTTACTTTAAGTTTTATGTAAGAAATAGTCATAAAGGGTGACAAAATATGAAAGAGTTAAGATTA
>NW_012114644.1:2085924-2088923 GCF_000951035.1 Colobus angolensis palliatus
AAATTCCTAGGAAAGGAAGCATGATCTGAGGATTTTATACAGTTTAAATGCCCCTTAAAAATGGAGGCACTATCTCCTCTTTTAGAGGTATCCTATTTATTTGTAAGTTTATCCAAAGAAGATCTAGGTAACTATTGAATTTTTTAAATCAACCAGGTTCTATAGATGATATTAGGGTTCATTCTTGGTGTCATACATTCTATGTTTGAACAAATATATAATTACATCAATCTATCTTTCTAGTGTCATATGGAATATTTTCACTTCTGTAAAAATGCTCTGTGCTTCACCTACTCATTCTTTCTTTCCCCTAATCTTTGGCAACTAGTAATATTTTTATTGTTTTTATAGTTTTGCTTCTTCTTGAATGTCATATTGTTGGAATTACACAGTAGGTAGCATTTTTAGATTGCTCTTTCATGCAGTAATAGGCATTTATGTTTCCTCCATGTCTTTTCATGGCTCAATAGCTCATTTCTTCTTAGCACTGAATAGCACTCCATTGTTTGGATGTGCCATAGTTTATCCATTCACCTGCTGAAGGACATCTTGATTGCTTTCATTTTGGCAATTTTGAATAACATTGTTATGAACTGTTATTCAAAACATGTGCATGTTTTGGGGTGGACATTGGGTGAGGTCTATAAACGGCTGCTCTGAAAGAGTCTGTCTTATGAGGTTGAGATAAGGGCTGAAATACACCCTGGTCCCTTGCAGTACCCTCAGGCTTACTAGGATTGGGAAAATCCACCCTGGTAAATTTGAGGTCAGACCAGTTCTCTGCTCTCAAACCCTGTTTTCTGTTATTTAAGATGTTTATGAAGACAATATGTGCACCATTGAACATAGACTCTCATCAGTAATTCTGCTTTTGCCCTTTGCCTTGTGATCTTTGCTGGACCCTTATTAGGAGTTTGTGATTTTGCCCTTGTCCTGTTTCCTCAAAAGCATGTGATCTTTGTTCTTCTTTTTGCCCTTTGAAGCATGTGAGCTTGTGACCTACTCCCTGTTCTTGCACCTCCTCCCCTTTTGAAATACTTAATAAAACTTGCTGGTTTTGTGGCTCAGGTGGGCATCATGGTTCTACCAATATGTGATGTCACCCCCGGTGGCCCAGCTGTAAAATTCCTCTCTTTGTACTCTTTCTCTTTATTTCTCAGCCAGCCGACACTTAGGGAAAATAGAAATAACCTATGTTGAAATGTTGGCGGTGGGTTTCCCCAATATTACTTTTTCAAAAAGAATAATAAAATTGACAACCCTAGAGCTATATGGACTAAGAAAAAAAGAAAGACAAATTACTAAAATCAGAAATGACTGTGGAGATATTGTTGGTTATTCCAGATGAAAAACAAATATTTAAAATACTATGAACTATGATACGCCAACAAGTTGGATAATCTAGATTAAATGAATAAATTCCTAGAAACATAAAGCCAACAAAGACTAAATTACAAAGAAATAGAAAATCTGAAAAGACCTATTTACTAGTGAGGAGATTGAATCAGAAACCAAAAATCTCCCAACAAACAAGAGCCCTTGACCTGCTGGCTTCACTGATGAATTCTAGCAAATATTTAAAGAAGCACTCATAGAGTTGGGAAAACTAATCTTTTTTAAGTTTTCCAAAACCATAAAGAAGGAAAACACATCCTAATTCATGTTGTAAAGCCAGCATTGCTCTGATATCAAATGCAGGCAGACATTGCAGAAAAATAA
This sequence comes from Colobus angolensis palliatus, assembly GCF_000951035.1. Lineage (NCBI taxonomy): Eukaryota > Metazoa > Chordata > Mammalia > Primates > Cercopithecidae > Colobus > Colobus angolensis. Next base: position 2,087,644 of record NW_012114644.1, read on the forward strand.
AAATAGAAACCAATATCCCATATGAACATTTATGCCAAAATTCTTAACAAAATACTAGAAAATAAAATTCACCAGCATAATGAAAAGAATTACGTACTATAACCCAGTGGAATTTATTTCTGGGGTGCAAGGATGCTTTGACACATGAAAATAAATCATAATAATATACCACATTAACAGAATGAAGGAAGAAAACCACATAATTATTTAAACTGATGCAGAAAAAGCACTTGACACAATTTAGCACTCTTTCATGAATAAAACATAAAAAAACTAGGAATTAGAGATAACCCACCACAACATAATAAAAGTCATATATGAAAAGCTCACTGCAAACATCATACTTAATAGTGAAAGATGAAATAAAAGCTTTCCTTCACCTTAAGAAGAGCAAAAGATCCCCACTATTACCTGCTATTCAACATACTATTGGAAGTTCTAGTGAAGCAATCAGTCAATAAAATGAAATAAAAGACTTAAGAGAAAATAAGTAAAATTGGGTATATTTGCAGGCAGATGATATGATCTTATATGTTAAAACACACAATAGAGTATTACTCTGCCTTAAAATGAAGGGAAGTCTTACATAAGTGATGCTATCAATGAACCATGAAAATATTGTTCTAAGTAAAATACGATAGTCATAAAAATACTAATACTGTGTGACTCTACTTATACAAGGTACTTAGAGCAGTCAAAACCACAGAGACAAAAAGTAGGATGGTGATTTCCAGGGGCCAGGGATAGGGAGCAAGGAGAGTTAATTTTTAATGAGTATATAGTTTCAGTTCTGCAAGATGTAGTGTTCTGGAGATGGATGGTGGTGATGCTGGTACAATGATGTAAATGTACTTAATGCCACTGAACTATACAATTAAAAATCGCTAAGATTGTGAGTTTTATGTTTTGTATGTTTTACACAATAAAAATTGGAAAAATACTACAAAGAGAAAAATAAGGGATTTCATATTTTTAACCTCACTTTCTTTTAATGTACTATTCAAGTCATTTCCTACTCCTTTATGAATTTCTCTACATAAAAACAAACTCTTAACTAAGAAAAAAACGTACTATTTTGGGTGTCTCTAATATACTACCTCTTCTCACTCTTTCTTTTTCAAAGCCTACGTTGAGATCATTGAGATACCAATGGCTTTCTATTCTCCTTACTACAAAAGATCTGATGTCAAGTGTTTCAAAATGCTTTAAGGCTGTGCCCATCGGCATATACAAGAGCAGAAAATCTACCACACACTGCTCTGAGAATCCACTACATATTA
>NW_012114644.1:2088973-2094621 GCF_000951035.1 Colobus angolensis palliatus
TCATGAATAAAACATAAAAAAACTAGGAATTAGAGATAACCCACCACAACATAATAAAAGTCATATATGAAAAGCTCACTGCAAACATCATACTTAATAGTGAAAGATGAAATAAAAGCTTTCCTTCACCTTAAGAAGAGCAAAAGATCCCCACTATTACCTGCTATTCAACATACTATTGGAAGTTCTAGTGAAGCAATCAGTCAATAAAATGAAATAAAAGACTTAAGAGAAAATAAGTAAAATTGGGTATATTTGCAGGCAGATGATATGATCTTATATGTTAAAACACACAATAGAGTATTACTCTGCCTTAAAATGAAGGGAAGTCTTACATAAGTGATGCTATCAATGAACCATGAAAATATTGTTCTAAGTAAAATACGATAGTCATAAAAATACTAATACTGTGTGACTCTACTTATACAAGGTACTTAGAGCAGTCAAAACCACAGAGACAAAAAGTAGGATGGTGATTTCCAGGGGCCAGGGATAGGGAGCAAGGAGAGTTAATTTTTAATGAGTATATAGTTTCAGTTCTGCAAGATGTAGTGTTCTGGAGATGGATGGTGGTGATGCTGGTACAATGATGTAAATGTACTTAATGCCACTGAACTATACAATTAAAAATCGCTAAGATTGTGAGTTTTATGTTTTGTATGTTTTACACAATAAAAATTGGAAAAATACTACAAAGAGAAAAATAAGGGATTTCATATTTTTAACCTCACTTTCTTTCAATGTACTATTCAAGTCATTTCCTACTCCTTTATGAATTTCTCTACATAAAAACAAACTCTTAACTAAGAAAAAAACGTACTATTTTGGGTGTCTCTAATATACTACCTCTTCTCACTCTTTCTTTTTCAAAGCCTACGTTGAGATCATTGAGATACCAATGGCTTTCTATTCTCCTTACTACAAAAGATCTGATGTCAAGTGTTTCAAAATGCTTTAAGGCTGTGCCCATCGGCATATACAAGAGCAGAAAATCTACCACACACTGCTCTGAGAATCCACTACATATTATATGTTATTAGATATTATAAGAAGAATAGGGAACCACTTCTGGTCATGAAGACTTCAAAGTTTCATAGAAAAAAAAATAAAGTTTAAAGATAACTGTAATGTCTCTGAATAAGTAAATATAAGGAAATAACATATGGAGTGTTTATGAAAGTTTCATAGAAAAAAATAAAGTTTAAAGATAACAGTGATGTCTCTGGATAAGTAACTATAAGAGAATAACATACGGAGTGTTTATGAAGGCACCGAAAAAAATTAGTTGTCTGCAGAAAGCAAATTTGCTTCAAAGGAGCTACTATTTGAACAGATTTTTTTAATTGTAATAAATTACTAGACAAGAAGGAGAGAAAAAGATAGTCTAACAAAATAAGCAATTTGCACTAAAGGACAGAACTATGATTTATCTAGATGGGACAGCCTGGAGACCATTGTTTCTGAGCATGATTGTTGTAAATGTATATTGTGAAAGAGGAAGACATTTTAGTAAATATAAACAGATACATGAGAACCAGTCTTTGAAAGTTCTTCTATATTAAGTTGAGGAGCTTGGACTTTGCTGTAGAGACAATAAGAAAACCAGATAACCTTTTAAAAAGCAAAGAAACATATACCACATTGTGTTTTAGAAAAGTAGCTTTAAGCATATTAGTCAAGGAGAATGGGTGAAGTAGGTATCATGCCACATTTGGGATAACAATGAATGTGGTTGTGTTGCTGGTAGGCTGATTCAGGTTTTCGACTTCACTGCACAAAAAATTTGAGAGCAAATCCAAAGTAAGAGTAGGCAAAAAAGTTTATTGCAAAGTGGAAGTACACTTTTGACAGCTAGGTCAGAGCTGGTTGCTGGAGAATGAGACAGTGCTGACTAGCACTGGGGAAACTCGTTTTATAGGAGTCTTGCAAGATTATTTACAAAGGGGCGGGAATGCTGTTAAGCACTGTGTGGGTGGTCTATTGGGTCCACATGCATTATCACTGTATATGGTAGTACATACATCACTTGTCTCCTTAGTATTTTAAATCTCCACCCAAGGGTGTGTTTTTACTATTATTATGAGCAAAGTTCACCGTAAGGATATGGTTCTCTGCTACTATGCATGCTTGGTCTTTGGGACTTTCTTTCAACAGCTGTTCCTCCTTGAACAAGGAAGCTGCCAACCATAGGTGACCACAGACATTGTCCTAGCCCCTTTATGGAACATATGTTTTTGACTGGGGTCCTTGTGTTAACCTATTTCACCCTGTTTGTATTGCTCTTAGCCACCTGTAAGTGATCATGTCTTGTTCCTTCACTAACTACCTGACTCATTTCCCCCCTCAGAGAATTTAGGGCCCATAATCATATGGGTCATTGAGGGATTAGGTCATTTCTTCTCTGACTTCCAGAAACTTAGAGTTCCCGCCTAGCCTGGGCTCAAAATTTTCTCCCTGCCTGATCTAAAGTTTCTAAAGGTCTTTCTCCACATGTGAATGAGGAACTGGCTGGAATCCCTATAACAACATTACTGTTAATAATATTAACAGAAATCATTATATGTGATATATTATTAATAATTAGTATAATATAATATATTAAATATAATATTATTAATACAAATAGTAATAATATTAGATGGAATTATTGTAAATCTAGAAAAAAATAAGTTTTACCAGAGGTTAAACAAGCAAGGACCAAAAATTAGCAGTAATAAGATAGCTAATAAAGGTCTGAACATAATTATATTTAGTAGAGATAAAAGAAGAAAGCTGGAGAAAAACAAAGAGGGTTCCTATAAAGAGACCTCAGATGGGGCTACCTTATGTTGAGGTAATAGTAATCTCTTTAGTCTTGGAGTCTGTGTTTCCTTTTGAGAATTATGCCTAGTAAGGGCACAGTTATTGCTTACCCACAGGTGGGACAAACTCAAATCAATAAAAGTAAAAGATGAACAGGCAGAGAATTGCGAAGATTAATACTACCTCCAACCTTATTCAGAGCATCATTTTGTAGTAGGAGGCTCCCAAGGATTCCTTCTGAAAAGGAGCATAGATCTTTTGCCAGTTCCCAAGAGGATTCCAGATCTTCAGTTGTTGGTAGAGAATCCTGTGGAGGTTAAGGAGAAACAGATTTTATTCTAGAGAAATGTACTTAGCTGGCAATGCCTGGTAGTTTGTGTTTGAAGTACTCAGAAGCACTTGGTATGGACCTTTCTATTTGGTTAGAAGTTGATCATCTGGTGACCTTTTTTTCGTGTTTTAATGTAAATTATGCCTCCTGGTCTGACCCTGGGGATGACTTCTCCCTCAGAGTCAGGCTCAGGAAGGCCCTGGTTCCTGGGGTAGATAAGAAGTCTTGCCCCAATAAAGGAGTGAATCATTCTGGCATGACTAGAAGTTTGTAATTATCAGGTAGTCTCAGTCTACAAGTTACAGGAAAAATAAATGGTCTTCTTTGGGGTTTGCCATTAACTACAGTGACAGTGAGGAAACTAGAGGATAGAGGTCCTGATGGGTAGGTCAAAACAAAAAGACAGGCTCCCGTGTCTAATAAGAAACCATAATTCTTCACAGAACTAGAAAAAAAAATCCTAAAATTCATATGGAACTAAAAAAGAGCCCCCAGAGCCATAGCAATACTAAGCAAAAAGAACATATCTGGAGTTATCACATTATTCGACTTCAAATTATGCAAGTTTATAGTTACCAGAACAACATGGTGCTGGTATAAAAATAGGCCTGTACACCAATGGAAGAGAATAGATAACCCATAAATAAAGCCAAATACATACAACCCACTTATCTCCAACAAAGCATACAAAAACATAAAATGGGGAAAGGCTAACCTATTCAATAAGTGATGCTGGGAAAACTGTCAAGCCACATGAAGAAGAATGAAACTGCATCCCCATCTCTGAATGCCAAAACAGAGTTGCTTATACTAAAAGCAACACAAGATAGATCAAAGACTTAAACCTAAGACCTGAAATCATAAACAAGTCTAGATGATAGCACCAGAAAAAGACTCTTCTGGACATTGGATTAGGCCAAGAATTTATGACTAAGACTCCAAAAGCAAATGCAACAAAAACTAAAGTCAGTAAATGTGATCTAATTAAACTAAAATGCTTCTGCACAGCCAAAGAAATAATCAGCAAACAGACAACCCACATAACGTGAGGACATATTCACAAACTATGCATCTGACAAAGGAGTAGTATCCAGAATCTACAAGGAACTCAAATGAATCAGCAAGAAAACAAACAAATAATTCTATCAAAAGAGTGGACAAAGCATGAACAGACATTTCTCAAAAGAAGAGAGACAAATGACCAACAAACATGAAAAAATGCTCAACATCACTAATCATCAGGAAAATGCAAATTAAAAAGACAGTGAGATACCACCTTACTCCTGTAAGCATGGACATAATTAAAAAGTCAGAAAAACAATAGATGCTGGCATGGATGTGGTCAAAAGGGAACACTTTCACATTGCTGATGGAAATGTATATTAGCACAAACACTGTGGAAAACAATATGGAGAGTCCTTACAGAACTAAAAGTAGAACTGCCATTTGATCCAGCAATCTCATTCCTGGGAGTCTACCCAAAGAAAAGAAATCATTGTATTAAAGAAAGACACATGTACATGCATGTTTATAACAGCACAATTTACAATTGTAAAGACATGGAACCAATCCAAGTGCCCATCAACCAATGAGTGGATAAAGAAAATGTATATACACCATGGAATACTACTCAGTCGTAAAGAGGAACAAAATAACATCTTTTGAAGCAACTTGGATGGAGCTGGAGGCCATTATTCTAAGTGAAGTAACTTAGGAGTGGAAAACCAAATATCACATATTCTCACTTATAAGTAGGAGCTAAGCAATGGGGATGCAAAGGCATAAAAATGATATAATAGAATTTGAGGACTCAGGGTGGGTAAGTTTCAGAGGGAGAGCAAAGGATAAAGACTACATATGTGGTACAGTGTACACTGCTTGAGTGACAGGTGCACTAAAATTTCAGAAATCACCACTAAAAAGCTCATCCTTGTAACCATAAAATACCTGTACCCTCAAAACTATTAAATTTTTTTAAAAAGAAATTTTTAAAACTAAAAAAAAGTCAATATGTTGCCTGCCACATCTAAAATCACCTGACAACTCCCCATTAGTAATAAGAACCTGTTGGAATGGGGAGCTGTCAGGAGCTTTAGCCTCCTCCAGTCCTCACTCATGGCCAGGATAGCATTGGGTGCACCTTTCGCGCTTTAGAGTTAAGAGCAGTTCCTTTCCCAGTTGCCCTTTCTTTTTTTCTGAGGACAAGGTCCAGGTGGGATACCTTGACGGGGACAATTCTTGCTTGAGTGTCCTGGCTTCCTGCATATATAGCAATGGTCTCTTTGGTCTCATTAAAGTGGCCTTGCCCAGTGCAGCCTCAAGTTGGCAGGCTGCCTGTCATGGCCAAGGCAGACAACTTGGCCTCCTGCTTGTCTCTTTCCTCTTCACATTGATCCCTCTCAGCCTCTTCCACTCTGTTACGATTGTTGAAGATGTCAAATGCTACATCTACTAATTTGTTATTTGGGGTCTGGGGACCCATGGCTATTTTCTGTAATTTCCATCTTTTTTTTTT
>NW_012114644.1:2097296-2111689 GCF_000951035.1 Colobus angolensis palliatus
TAGTTAACTGGTTTGGTAGCCTACTTCCACATTTCTTCTAGAAGACATTTTATCATCCTGTTTCTCCTATGTAAGTCTCTGCTACCCTCTTGGTAGTTCCTGTTAGAGTCCTGGTTGGAGACTTCAGTGCCCCTACATGGTGAGTTACATCTAATGCATGTTTCCTGTCAGCATGGGCTTGTGCCTCAGCCCAGATTCTTTGCTTTATCTCATGTGTGCAACTGGTGAATAGAATCACATGCATGTCCACCCTCCCATGTAAGTTCAAATGACAGAGATAGAGCTTGGAATATTTCCATATACTTATTGGAGCCCCCTTGAAAGATGTCCTAGCCTTTGTTTGCACTGACCTAAGACTGACATAGAAAAAGAGACATGAATTCAGATAGTTCTGATTTCCCTATTCACCACTTCCATATGGAGAAACAACTTGGATTGAATTAGATAGTTCCTGTGAGACTTGAGTCCTCTGGTAAAGCACCATAAATAGGTTGACAGGGGGAAGGGAAAGGTGAATCAGGAGTTTGAGAACTGAAAGTATGAGAGTCCCCTGAAAAAGTCAAAACAAGGATAAATGGTGTTGGTTCTGGGCTTAAAGATGGGGAACTTGAAGGGAGAAAGTTACCCAACATGGGGTCATTCATTATGTCCAGCTCCTTCAAACCCCTTTGAGTCAAGTCAGCATGACCCATCCTGCTCTGATCCCTAAAGGGTTTGTCTTGGCACTGAGCCATCAAGGCTTGTACATAGAGAATTTCAGACAATTTCCCTTCCCTTTTAGAAAATGAATCCAATTGCAGGATGGATTGTATTTCAGTGTCTCACTGGTTGCCCAGACCTCCTGAGATTCTAATGAAGGTTTTGACTAAACAGTGTTACAATAAAAGAAGAGTTTCCTTATTTTTAGCCATTGAGTTTGAAGTATGCCCAATTGTGCAGAATGTGCTCAAGTGAGGACTCTGTAGGGACTAAGAATTGATTTCTCATTTGACCTTTTAAGGATATGCTGATGGAAAAAAAAATCATTGTCTTTTTATCAACTTACAGGTTCTGGCATTAAGAGTTTCCCACATAGTTTAGATTTTTCCTTCACCTGACCCAAAAAAGAGAGAAAGAAACTAGAAAGGTGCACTGATGGGAAAATAGGAGTCCAGTCTTGCAGTCAAGCCAGGGATATCATGTGTCCCTGTCCTCTTAGGCTTACTGCCCAGCACTCAGGCATCCCTAGGGCCCACTCTGAGCAGATCCCTCTTGGAGGGAGGACTCTTTGTCCAAGTGTCCACCGTCCTTGGGGCTTTGGAAATGAGAACTCTTTTGCGGTCATGTAGGACAAGTAGTAGGCTAGATTTTATGATGACAGGAATGTTGGTTTCCAACTGAATTGACTCCTGTTTTTGTGTTTCCTAGAATGTGTAAATGGTCCTACCCATAGGCTTCATAGGTCCCATAAAGGGAGTCTGGAAGAAAATATGTTTTACTCAGCAATTAAAGGCTTCCTCTCTGCATGGAAAAAAACTACATTAGCCCCAGCTGAAAGCAGAGGAATCTTGACTCTTGACATATAGAGCAGAAAACACCTTCAGGCATTTGGATCAGCCATATGGATCAGAGACAAAAGGGAAGAATGGGCAAAAGTCTCTGAATAAAACGGACCAATCAAGTAAAAACATGATTGAGGTGTCAAAAGATCTTTGAAAGACAATAGGGTTAAAGAGTGAGGGACATGGAAAAAGGTGTCCTGAATCTAGGTTACTATTCTATCTAAAATTGAAATAATAGTGAGATCATGTAAAGAGTCTGCCCTCAGTGTCCAACTTTGAGTGCCATATGTGTACATTTACAGAGAAATTAAATTCCCATGCATTGGTGCATGGGTGTCAAAGCAATGGGCCAAGAAGCAAGACAAGTTTCCACAGAGGGGACACAGCTTGAGTGGGGGGTAAAATGCAAAGGAGCACAGCACAACAGTGGGCTTTACAAAGGTGATATGGATGCTTAAAATGAAGGAAAAGGAGTACAAAGGGAAGATGGGTACACAAAATAGAGAACACTAGTGGTGATCTGGTTGACAAGAGACTGAAATCATATGTTTGAACAGCTGTTATTAGTAAGAAAAAGTAAAGATCTCCAGACATTGCACAGCCTGGACTTAAATGCTGCCACCCTCACAAACCTCCCATCAGGAAGGCCCACGGTGACCTAGATCTACTTGGTATGGACTTTGAAGTCTTCCCACCTCTGCTGGTCACCTGTCAGAATGAACAGAAATCAGCCAGAGGGAGCAAATTCACAGTGGCTGAGGGGAATTGTTCTGGAGATTTACAAGCAAGTGAAAGAAAAAGAGAAAAGGAAAAAACTTGTGATGAAAAACAGAATCTCTAGCCTTAAAGTGGTGAGTTTTTTCTTACCTGGTGATTCAGTCTACCGGTCCTGCCTGCTGTGGTTGCCAATTTATGTTGTCAGTGGGCTGGTTCAGGTTCTTGATTTTGCCTCACAAAAATAATTTCAGAGTGAGTCCAAAGTGAGAGTAGGCAAAGAAGCTTACTGCAAAGTGAAAGTACATTCTGATAGCTGGGTCAGAGCAGGCTGCTAGAGAATGGATAGCACTGTTTGGTACTGGGGAAACTCCTTTTTTACATGATTTTTCATGAAGGAACCAGAACGGGTGTTGTTGTTAAGCATGTTGTGGGTGGTCTTCTAGGCCTACGTGTACACTCACTGCACATGCTAGTATATACAGCATATGTCTCATTAGTATTTTAACTCTCCACCCACAGGTATGTTTTTACTATTATAATGAGCAAAGTTCACCATAAGGACATGGTTCTTTGCTACTGTGGATGCTCAGCTTTTAGGACTTTCCCTCCATCAGCCTTTCCTCCTTTGACAAGGAAGTTACCAACTACAAGTGACCACAGACATCTGCCCTAGCCCCTTTCTGGAACATACGTTACTGACTGGAGGCATTGTGCTCATTTGTTTGACCTCATTTGTATTGCTCTTATCCACCAGCAAGTAATCATGCCCCACACCCTCTCTAACTGCCTGCCTCAGTTGTAGTAGCCAAAAGGAGAAAGATGATGATGACTTAAACAGGAGAGGTGTAGGGAGGAAAGAAAGAAAAAAGTCTTATATTTTAAAATCTTTTTTGTGTCTTTAAATAACAGTGTTACCACATTAAAGAAAATTCAATCATTATCAGAAATGAGGACAAGAGGTTTTACTGATGTGAGTCCAGAGACATCCTCCCAACACTAAATGGACAGCTCCTAACTATGCCTAGGAGCAAGAGAAGATTTTGTGGAGACTACGACTTGCATGAATTTTGGGAGTATTCTACTCTCAGAGTAGAACATAAATACAACTGAAAATTCATGAACATATTCATTCATATATGAAAAACTGAGAAGCAGGAAAAATAGATGTTACCTTTGTAAACACTGTTGATGACTTTTTCTTTCCCAGTTTTCTCCAATATTTTGAGTAGTTTAGGAAAATAAACAGAATGAACAAGGGCATTGATAAAAATTTGACTTGTTTAATAAACATATCAAATTCTAGATATTTTCAGTTGAATTTCTTATCAATTCACTTATGCAACTACCTAATACCAAATCTATTCAAATTATGAGATTCTGTTTTCATTTGTATTTCATAGGAATTTTCTGAAAAACACTAAAAGCTTTTAACTCGGCTAGTGGTTAACAAGTCCACCACCATGTTTATTTAGGCAGATTTCCTTCTTGCATCAGTTAAATAAAACAACAACAACAACAACAACAACAACATGAAATTACCTGGAACCCACTGATTACTGTTAGTGTGTATGCATGACTCTATTGGAATACTTCTTTTGATAAGTCTTTCTATAGTAAGATTTAATTTGGCTCCAAATCAGGACAAAGTCTTTAGGAAAGCTGTTAAGTTTTTAAGGGAGATTTTTCCCTTTTCAATTTGATAATTACACATTAAAGAAAGCTCCAAGTGCTTCCACATTGCCTTTTCCTGGCAATGGACGATGTTAGCTGTTTCTCAGGGGTGTTGTTGTGCTCCCTTTACTGGAGCACTTTAAATGATAAAAACACAATAACAGGCTCAAAGCAAAGACCAACCTCACCAATTCTCTGAACATATTACAATGTTAAAGATTCAGATGAAGAAAGAAACCCCTCCAGATCTAACTTCTCAAGTGAATTGCTCTCTGAGATATTGGCCCTGGGGACACTATCCTTATCTTCTGTTTTGATCCAATGTCAATGTTAAATGTGCAACGCCCTTGGGGATATGATCAATCTAAATAATAGCTCCTGTGGGTTGAAAGAGGTTGGATACCTGCTTCATTTACAGTCTGTGCTCAGTATGTGACTGTTTCATTACAGTCCCCTGACTATTCCCTGTTGTAATATTAGCTGCCAAAGGATGAGTTTTTTTTCCACACAGAAGCTAAGAACAAGTTCAAAGCTAGCTACTCTTACAATATTCAAGTACAATATTCAGCACAGTCTTTAGACTGATTTTAGAGAGTGGTAAATAAAGTACCTCTGATGCCAGCCAATATTTGTTCTCCAGTTTTAATAATATAAGAAATATATAAAACATTACTAAAGAAAGAGAGGAGATTTAAAAAGATACCATTTATTTGGGTTAGAATTACTCAGAAAAAAAATAAAAAATGTTAGGACTTTCAGTTTTTTGGGGAACTAATACAAGAAATATATTAATAAAATATCATCCAGATCCATATAGGAAAAATGAGAAAATTATGAGTTTTAATTAACATAGGAAATAAATAATTTGAAAATTGTAACTAAAATTGCTTATCAAGCTGGAAATAATTCTGGAAAAAATTTCTGAGGACTTTAAAAAACATACGTCCCCAGATGTTGGTAGAAGAAAATACTCTAGCACCTGTTTCTGAGAATTATCCTCATAATTTATGTGAAAATATAGCCAGTTAATAGATGATTGATGGAAGTCCCTCTTATTTCTCCAATTTTATAATTGCCAGTGGCATAATGTCAACTTCTCTAAAAATTTTTCATGGTAATATTTTTTATTTGCTTCATCAAAGTCTTTTATTGGGACTCTACCATACCACTCGTGTTTATGGTAGATAAGACCCAAAATAAAATGTTGAGAGTTTATTGACTAAATTATTACTGGACTGAGGAAATGGTCTCTACTTGTTTCTTCTAAAACTTACTCACGGAAGGGTTAAATAGAAGACCCACCAGAGGCATTTTCATATGTTAATAGAAAAAGAATTAACTATTTAATTCACCTATAAATCTAAACATTAAAATAAAAATCTGGAAATATCCCTGGAATGGATATTCTCTTCTGTTCTTGTTATGATAAATAATATAAAATACGTTTTATCATTTGAATAAATATTATTTTAAAAAGATTATCTCTGAATGCACATACTAACATGATTGTCTTACTACATTTTCAATCACCTACCAATCTCAACAAAGAGAAAGACATTGTGATAAGTCGTAATTTTCTGTCCTTGCTGATTGCTCATGTACTCAAATCTGTTAAGTGATTAGAGCTACTTTATGAAGGTTCCCTGAGTATAGAAGAGGCCACAGAAGTGTTCTCAACACCTTTTGTTCCATTGGCTGATGAGGGTGTCACAGCAGTACTCAAGGTCTAGCAACTACCAAAAAGAATTATATATATATATATATAGAGAGAGAGAGAGAGAGAGAGAGAGAAGGTCACACATACACACACACACACATATGTATCCCTCCCTCTAGTTATACACAGTGGGATTCCATTTATTCCTATGTTTTTAGGCCTGAAGCATACCTGGTCATAATCAGCTACAGGAAGTTAACCTTGAGTGAGGAAGGAAACACAGTGAATTTTACTGATGGTTAATCAAAGAGAGCTTCAAAGAGGAGCTGATGTTTTACTTGAGACTTAAAAATAGTTTATTCTACATCAAGTAAAAAGGAGTTTAACTGCATTTTAAAAAAAATAAACTAAAAGTTATTTTGTATTATTATTTTGTGTTATCTGTAGATTCACATGCAGCTGTAAGAAATAACAAACAGATTTCATTTACCTTGACCCAGGTTCCCCAGATGTCAACATCTTTAAAACTATAAAACCCTGTGAACAGAATATTGGCATTAATACACGCAAGATAGTGACAAATTCCATCATCAGAATGATCCCTCATCTTGTGCTGTTATAGCCACACCCACTTCTTTCCCACTTCCACTTCCTATGTAACTGGCAACCATTAATCTGTTTTTCATTTCTATAGTCTTGTCATTTTGAAAATGTTTTATAAATAGAACTTATCAAAGTACATCCTTAAATTTTTTCATTCAGCATAATTCTCTGAAGATTGGTCTAAATTATGTTTTATATCAATAATTTCTTCATTTTTATTGCAAGTAGTATTCCATTGCATGGATGTGCACGAGTTTGTTTCCCTACTCACCTGTTCAAGGATATCTGGGTTGTTTTCCGTGTGGAGCTATCATGAATAAGGATTCTGTGAGCATTGATGTATAGGTTTTTATGTTAACATAACTTTTCATTTCTCTGGGATAAATGCCCAGGAGTGCAATCTCTGAGTCATATGTTGGTTGCATGTTTAGCCAAGTTTTAAGATACAGCCGAATTGTTTTACAGAGTGGTTATATTATTTTACATTCTCACCATAAATGCCTAAGTGGTCCAGTTGCTTCACATCTTGTCAGGAATTGGTTCTGTGTGTTTATATATATCTCCAAGCTTATAGCTTGCTTGTCTGTTTCAGAGTTTTATCAGAGTTTTCACGGAACAACACATTTTAATTTTGACAAAGTGTATTTTTCATTTTTTTCCATTTATTGATTTTGCTTTCAGTTTCAAAACTAAGAACCCTTTGTCTAGTCATAGGCCCTAAAGAATTTTGTCTTACTGTTTTCAAAAAGTTTTATAAAATCATACTTTTTATAATATATATATAAATATATATATATATGCACACATATACACACATATATATTTGACATTCTGATAAGTGTGTAATTGTGTTTTACTGTGATTGTAACTTGTATTTCTCAGTTGACAAATAAAGTTGAGTATGATTTAATGTGTTTATTTGCCATCTGTATATCTGTATTATTTCTCTCTTTTTATTTTCTGACACTTTGACATCTGGACTTTACTGACCCTGGAAAAACTATTCCTACTAGGGCTAGCCAATTCCTGGAGATACTAAACACAACCCATCTGAAAGTGTATCTTTCAGACCAAACTAACCAATCCAGAGCCTGCCCACTCGACCTCCTCAATTAGGCTCATAAACTCTGGACTGCTATTATCTTGCTCCAATCACTCCAGGGCCAGGTACTAGACATCCAACAACACCTAAATTCCAGAGCCCACTAAAATTATTCAGACTAGCCAATTCACCAGCTTACTCTGGCTTGCTCATTCCTTCCTACAGAAACCACAAGAAAAACTCTTGCCAAGTTTTTCTGTCACTCCCTGTAACTCCTAACAGACCCCACTGCTTGCAAATGTGGCTCTGCATGTACAGTGTGCTTCCTCCTCTTGGGAATTGTGAGTGACAAAATGTCTTTTTAGTGATAATCATCTCCTGAGCATTGGCCTCATCATACCTAAGAGTAATAAAGTAATTTCTCTTTGTTGAATGTCTCTTTGTGTCTTTTTTCCATTATCTACTATTTTTTTCTTTATTAGAGAGTTTATTGTAGAGTTTAGGGAGTTCTCTATGCTAACACCTTGCTGAGTGTGTGCCAGCTATTATCTCCAAGCTTATAGCTTGCTTGTCTTTTTCAGAGTTTTATCAGAGTTTTCATGGAACAACACATTTTAATTTTGACAAAGTGTATTTTTCATGTTTTTTCCATTTATTGATTTTGCTTTCAGTGTCAAAACTAAGAACTCTTTGTCTAGTCATAGGCCCTAAAGAATTTTGTCTTACTGTTTTCAAAAGGTTTTATAAAATTACACTTTTTATTTAGTGTATGATCTATTATGAGTTAATAAACGTATGATTATTCTGGCTGTATCTGTGGGAAGGCTGTCATTTCTCCATTCAGATGCTTTTGCACCTTTGCCAAAAGCCAGTGGGAGTATTTGTGCAGATGCATTTCTTGATTCCCTCTTCTGTTCCACTCATCTATCTATCTATCCAGCTAATTTTCCAATAACAAAATACTTGTTTACTTTATGAAATAAACTGCATATAAAGCTATCTACATAGTATGTGTTTTGGAAATGGGTAGACGGATCCCTTCCACTTTAGTCTCCTTTTTGTCCCCTAAATATTTGTTAGCTCTTAAAGTTTCTTTCTCTAATTATATGCAAATTAGAATGATTTTGTCTATATCTACAAACCATCTTGCTGGGGTTTTGATGGAAACTGCAGTTTGTAGTATTCTTCATCTAGTGGGGATGAAATCCTAGCTCTCTGCCTGGCCTTTCCTGATAGCACTCAAGCAAGGATGTTGAGGTATCTTCACAGCCTCATTAATGTCAAAGTCCAGGCTCCCCACTCAGCCTTTGTTGATGTGTGTCAGGGTGGAGCCACACTTTTTCTGTGATTTTGGGTAGAATAGAGTAGTTAGGTCGTAAAATGTTTTGTTTTTATGTTTTATTTTTGTTTTCCTAGGCTACCCCTGTTGCTAGAGAGAACAGGTTTTTGAGGGGCAATACATTTTGTCTGCATTTGTTAGTGTTTCCAGATTGTCAACTTATTCAGCTCCAAGTTTGGAGTAAATGAGGCAAAAAACAAACTAAAATAAAAAAATGTACAACCTAGAAAATTTATCACTATTTATTTCCTCTCCTCCCCATACCCTACTATGTTCCTGGCCAGTGTGCCTTTTTTCCTCATCTTTCAGAATCTTATGTTAACTTTATATATGTCATTCAGGTTTTTTTCGTGGTTCATTTGTTTTGTTTTCTTTTTACACATATGGAAGAATAGGAAAAAGTATGTATAGTCCTTCTTTCTAAAAATGGAAGATACACACATTACAGATGAATTGATCAAGAAAATGTGCTACATACACAAAATGGAGTACTATTCAGACATAAGAAGCAAAGCATCCTGTCATTTGCAAAAACATGGATGGAAACAGAGATCATCATAAAAGTGAAATAAACCAGGCACAGAAAGACAAACTTCACATCTTCTCATGTACTTGTGGGATCTACAAAATTAAAACAATTGAACTCATGGAGACAGAGAGTAGAAGAATGATTACCAGAGGCTGGGAAGGGTAGTGGCAGGTGGAGTGGGGAAGAGAGGGAAGTGGGGAGAGCTAACGGGTTCTAAAATAGTTAGAAGGAATGAATAAGAACTAATATTTTATAGGACCACGAATGATTATGGTTAATAATGGTAATAATTTAATTTTACATTTTAAAATAGCTAAGAGAGTATAATTGTATTATTTGTAACACAAAGGATAATGCTTCAAAGGATGGATATTCCATTTACTCTGATTATTATGCATTGCATGGCTATTCAAAATATATCCTGCATACTATAAATATATACACCTACTACATACCAACAAAAATTAGAAATTAAAATAAAAAGTATGTTTAGTCCTTCTTTCTGGAAATGAAAGTCACACACATTCTGGAGGATTTAATGTGAGATTTTTAAGACTGATAATCTATTTTTACATATGTACTCATTTAACTTTCAAACCTTTCTGAAATGAAGTAAATGCTTCAGTAAAATGTGATTATATAATATTCAAATTATACAGTGCTGCCAAAATATCACATACATGAGTCAAGGAATTACATGAACATATACTTCTGAAGTTTTCACATAATGAAAGTACTATTCAAGAAAGAAAGACATGAGATTTAAGGAATAGTAGAATTAACCTAGGAAAGCAATAAAATTAAGTTTTAAAAAATGTCAATAATAATAACTGTGTACCAGACCCATATTATTTGTTTAAGAATAGACTAGGAAGTTAAGTAATTGTATACCCTCCAAATTAAGTTCCTTTAAAAATATTATTATTTATAATCTATATAATTTCAGTATAAAACTGCTGGGATAGTATAATAAATACTTAAATATGTCAAAATTGATAATAGAGTGGGTTCCTGTCCTCTCTTTCTTTCCATATTTACAGTTTCATTATTATTCACAGAGTATATTTTTATGACATATAATTCCACCTTATCTGTTGTTTCAGATGCATTACTAAATTTTACATATGTTGTAATACATGCCCAATCCATTAAGTGCTGATTATGGAAGAAATTCATTCTTTGTAAGTTTTTTAATGAATAAAACATGACCTAGACAAAATTTAAAATGAAAAAAAATTTGGATAAAAATGTTTTAAATAATAAAACAGGTAATGTTATAAAAATCTGCATCATTAAATTTCTAAATGTATCAAGAACGTAAAATAATGCCTTAAAAGGGGTAAAATGTAAAGTTAAAGAAGAAATGGAAAATATAATTTGACTCATAATAAAAATGCAAATAGTATTCCCAAACCTAGCAGTACCCCAAACCTACCAAATTCCTCCTTTTTTGATTTTTTTTTAGAACATTGATAAACCATGTTTCTGCACACACACACACACACAAAATCTGCCTTAAAATTTTGCCATGCCATAGAAAATGAATAAAAATTTAATTACACAATCTACAATCTACTTTGTTGGATTATTATTGAAAATCTCTTTAGAAAACCAGAGTCATCCATGGTCAATCTGGAGCAAAGGTAACTAACTATATTGTGCAGGCACAATAGACTTAAATAAGCAAACAGATACCAGATGGCAATAAAAGGGCAATTATCAATAACTCAGCAAGAAAGACGTTGCTAATATTAATTAAATCGATCAAACCAGTAGGTAGGAAAATAAATAAGTTAATTTGCATGCATCTTTTATTTCCAGATATATAAACATCTAGATAAAATATCCATCTGTCTGTCAGTAGGCTTCCTGCATTATTCAAGACTGACTTTATATTTAAACACATGGGCCTGAGGAAAGGTTTTGAACTGATTAAAAATGAGATCCCAATTTGTGTCTACTTATTTTGCTATATTATGACTAGCAGAAGACTATGTGGTACAGAAAGTTTCACCATGGTCAAAAGATAAAGACCTAAATGCTCAATATGCTTTTGAAAATCTACAAGTATGATTAAGACCACGGTAAAACTTTCTGGAAATCAAGTTTTATCTCAATTGAATGTCTACTTACTGTTATTGTCACAGTCTTCATCACAGTAACAACATAAAAAAATCAACATATGATATTTGAATGGCAGTTTTCTGGGAGCAACCTAAAAACCACTTTTAAAAAGCTCATTAGGCAGAACTTGATTAAATTCAGGCCCATACATTAGTTTAACCATGTATACCTGATGCTTTTTTGTTATGGTGACAGTAACATCAGTCTTAGAAAAATTGTAGAGAAAGATTCAATTTGGATAGTAGCTATACTTTCACACTGACTGCTATTTAGTTACAAGTTTATTTTCTGGTCATGATCATGGGAATTTTCTTTTCATAGAAATATGTTGAATTGACCAAAACAAGTTGAGTTAGAAAGAATATGAATGACCTTATGTCAGACTAGTTAGGTTTAATATTTGGTAATTAATAAGGGAGTGTGTGTTAAGTTAAATAAGCCAGGCACATAAAGACACATTCATCATGATCTTACACATATGTGGAATCTTAAAAAATTGATCTTACAGAAGTAGAGAGTTGAATACTGGTTGCTAGAGACTGGGATTCCTGGAGGGGAAAGGGAAATGAGAAGAAGTTGGACAATAAGCACAAAGTTATAATTAGATAGAAGAAATAAGCTCTAGTGTTTCATTGCACACTAGGGTGGCCATAATTAACATTAATATATTGTATATTTCAAAATAGCTAGCTGAAGATTTTGAATAGTCTCAATACAAACAAATAATAAATTTTTGAGGTGATGGATATCTAACTACATTAATTTGATCATTCCACATTATATATATATATTAAAATATCACACCATGCCCTATAAATATGTACAACTACGTTTTAATTAAAAACCAAACCAAACCAAACAAAAAAAGACAGCTTGTATTTATGGCGCAAGAAATACTATTTGGAAAACGAATTGTCTTTTGCCTGTAATCTAGTATAAAATGATATTTCAAAACCAAAAGTAACCTTGAAGACAAAGAACTTATGACACAGAAAACTAACATTGAACATGATGAGGTCATGGGCTTAAGTTCAATTTAAAATTTGAAAAATGTAAAAGCTGGATTTAATAATGCATGGTCATTTGGCTCAATGTTTAACAAACGCTATTGTTTACAACTTACTCTGCTAGTCATTAGGATAATGTAGTTTCATTTAAATCTTATGTTATGTGGCATATTATGTGTTAGTGCAGTTTTTTCCCTGTCAATTTAGGATTAAGTCTTACTACCTAAGGAGGATGCTCATTAAGGATTGTCAAACATTGAGAGGAATTTAGAAGTCTACACAATGACTTAGGTGTTTATCTGCCTAAAACTTGAGACAAACCTTCCTGTAAAAACTTTCTGGGTTATTGTAAAGTGGACTTGATCAAGGTAGTTACTCTTTACTTGGAAAATATTTACGGTTACTGAAAAAGATATCTACAAAGTATACTTGCATTACCTTGTTTGATTTCTTCAACATTACTTCGAGATAAATGAATTGTATTAACCAGTTAAAACACTCAGAAATGGAGGCTCAAAATTTAGATAATTACCCAAATCAGTCCAATTTGAATGTGATAGGTTTAGGTTTATGCTTAATATTGAAATGACATTTAATGCCTTCCTGTTGAAAACATTTTTATGTTCATATATTTTTAACAGCAGAAACTCAGTATGTTTAATTAAACTTAGTATTTTTATTATTATTATTATTTTAGAAAATACCTCTGTAAATGTTTAAAATAGTATAATTTGTAATCACCAGAAAATACAAACGACTCAAACATCTATTATCTGGAATCTGGTGAAGGTCAGTACAATGTGGGACATTCACATGGTAGAATACTACCCAGAAATAAAAAGAACCAACTACTGGCAAACTCAGCAACATAGATGAATCTTAAATTTAAGCCAAACTCAGAAGTGAAGTGCAAAGGCTATTATATATTCTATTTATATAAAATTTTGAAAATGTCAAAATTACAGAGACAGAAAAGAAATCAGTGGGTGCCACAGGCTGTTATCGGAGGAATAAATTGACACTAAAGTGGCAGAGGGGAAAGTTTTTAATGGTGATGAAATTATTCTAATTCTTTATTGTTCCAGGTTCCAAAATTGTATACATTTATAATGACTCATATAACTATGCGTCTAAAAAAAGGTAAATTTTAACTGTAAATTATGTTTTGATACATCTGAATAAAAAACCATATTTGTAAATTTTCTGAGTAGATGAAGATATGCAATTTTGATAATTTTTATATCTAAAGTGGAGAAATACATAATATTTTTATCTAAAAAAGCCAGCCTTAAACATGTTCATTGATATCATTAGCAGATTTTTATTTAGAATTAACTATAAATTTGAAATATATATTAAATCAAGAAGCAATGTATCAATTATAAATCTTAGTAAACAAGATAATTTTGAAGTTACTTAAAATTGGGGGTTTACAAAACATATTTTTAATTTTTTGATACATAATTGGTGTATGTATTTATGGAATATGTAGGATATTTTGATACAGGCATACCATGTATAATAATCACATAATGGTAAATGAGATATCTATCACCTCAATAATTTATCCTTTGTGTTATACACAATACAATTATGCTCTTTAGCTTTAAAATGTGCAATTAAATTATTATTTATTATAATCTCCCTGTTGTGCTGTCAAATACAGGTGAAAGGCGTCTTGAAAGTTCTATTTGATCATTTTAGTAATGAATAGCTTATAAAATCTATAGGAAAATACATTTTATTCTGAATCTTTGCTGAATTATTACCCCTTTATGAATCACCTGTGTTTGTTATTGCATACAGTTTCTCAGGCTTTTGATGTTGCCTAACTTTCCAGCCTTATGCATCTGAAGTTCAAATCACTCATCCAAATGCTATGTTCTCTTTCATTCCTATACCCTATGCCTATCCTTCCTTCTACTATCATCCTTATGTACTCGAAGGTTTCTGGTTAACTTTTACTCATATTTCAAGATTCAACTGATATCATGGACCCTGCAAAATATTATCCTGATACCTACTCCCCAGTCTAAATAAGGTTCCACTGCATTATCAAAACATTCTCTTTCAATCAAAATCATATAATGCCTATTATTTTTATCCCTCCACCCACCTACCCAAGATCATGAGCTCAAAGAAATTCGGGACAGTATATTATAT